>NC_134910.1:7844355-7851855 GCF_041734735.1 Babylonia areolata | reverse complement strand
CACACACACAAACACACACACACACAATTATATGCACACTCACACACACGTACACACACACACACACACACACACACACACATATACACGTACTCACACACACACACACACACACACACACTCTCTCTCTCTCTCTCTCTCACACACACACTCTCTCTCTCTCTCTCTCTCTCTCTCTCTCTCTCTCTCACACACACACACACACACACACACACACACACACACACACGCTTCAACGCCATCAAGCAGAATTGTTTCGCTTACCATACGTTTCCAAATAAGGGAAATGAACCAACTCACCCACTGAGAATTATGCCAACCACCCCGCACCCAGCAAAACTACACACACACACACACACACACACACACACACAACCACTCACCCTTCTTCATCAATCTCATCAATGACAACACAGAGTTCCCCGTCCCGTGTCAGCTTCGCCAGGGCCGGCAGGGCATCATGAGCACTGGTGAACTGGTGCAGGTGAACACCGGCAGGTGAGGACCACCTGTGGACCACGTCCCGCAAAGACCCCTCCAGCAGAAAGTGGATGGAGCTTTTGCTGTTCATGTCTTCGGCCGCAACAATGTGAACGATTCTTTCCTGTGCAAGATGGAAGTTTTCATTCATTCATTCATTAATAATCATGGATTAAAAAAAGGATTTTGAACCTTTGAACGACGGGCGCAATAGCCGAGTGGTTAAAGCGTTGGACTTTCAATCGGAGGGTCCCGGGTTCGAATCACGGTGACGGCGCCTGGTGGGTAAAGGGTGGAGATTTTTCCGATCTCCCAGGTCAACATATGTGCAGACCTGCTAGTGCCTGAATCCCCTTCGTGTGTATGTGCAAGCAGAAGATCAAATACGCACGTTAAAGATCCTGTAATCCATGTCAGCGTTCGGTGGGTTATGGAAACAAGAACATATCCCAGCATGCACACCCCCGAAAGCGGAGTATGGCTGCCTACACGGCGGGGTAAAAACGGTCATACACGTAAAAGCCCACTCGTGTGCATACGAGTGAACGTGGGAGTTGCAGCCCACGAACGTAGAAGAAGAAGAAGAAGAAGAACCTTTGAACCTGCTCTATCCCCTTCACCCCTTCCTACCCAACTGACTGACGTACCTGCCGTATCCACTGCATCGCTCGGAGAACGAGTAGCAGTGTCTTCCCCGTACCCGGGGGCCCGTGAAGAAACGCACAAGGATCGTTCTCTTCCAGGATGTCGATCTGGTCCGGGTACAGCGACAGGGCGGACCATCTCTCTCCTGTCTCCGCCACTGCATCGGCGTGCGTGCGTAGCGCTCGGCGAGGGGGCGTGACGGTGGGCACCTCTACAGTTGTTGCCGGCCCGCAGAATCTGGGGGAGAGGAATAACGAATGAATGAATGAATGAATGAATCTTTATTTTCCAACGGTGAAGATATTATTAGCACTTTGGCCGACTTACACATCTGCCGTTGTTCTAAGAGAACACACAAACATGTAAGCATATAAATGTAGTTATACTGAATACTTAATACATGTATAATGTACGAGTATAACACAGCGTCAAACTGAGAGACACAACATCGCTCACATCTGTACGGAACGGAAGCGAGTAACGCACACACGCACACACACACACACACACACACACACACACACACACACACACACACACACACACACACACACACACACACCAAGGGAAAAACAACAACAAAACGATGGTGATGAAGGTGGTCATAAAGATGAAAACGATGACGGTGATGATGACGACGATGACAATGATGACGACGACGACGATGATGATGGTGGTGGTGGTGGTGGTGGTGATGATGACGCTGACAACAGAGACGAGGACAACAACACTAGTGACCAACGGCGGTGTGGTGTGGTGTGGTGATGACCATGACGACAACGACGACGACGGCGACGGTGGTTTTGGTGTTGGTGATGATGATGATGATGATGATGATAATAATGACAACCAACTACGACGATGACCACAAACTTATTTATGATACAGACTAACATGGTGAAGTGAAAGTTGTTGGGACTGTCAATACCGCTGTCTTATTACTGAGTTTATAAATTAATTATCTTACAATTCGGCAATAAGCCATTCCCAGGTACAGCTCATTTTTAATAGGAATTTTAAAAAAGTTTTCTATGTATGTTCAACAATGAAAACGTCTAGACCAAAGTGTTATTCAAAATGGTCAGAAAAAATCTAAATACTCAAGTGTCCTGGAACAGAGTTTTATATAAAATGTATCAGATTTGTGATATCTCACTCTTCAATGCCTACAAATGAGAATTATCCGCAGTATCACCGCTAGAAACATTTCCCTGAATGAAATGGGCTTAATATTTTCTCCCCCTCCACTAGACTTTGAGTGGTAGTCTGGACGCTAGTCATTCGGATGAGACGATAAACCGAGGTCCCGTGTGCAGCATGCACTTAGCGCACGTAAAAGAACCCACGGCAACAAAAGGGTTGTTCCTGGCAAAATTCTGTAGAAAAATCCACTTCGATAGGAAAAACAAACAAAACTGCACGCAGGAAAAAATACAAAAAAAAGGGTGGCACTGTAGTGTAGCGATGCGCTCTCCCTGGGGAGAGCAGCCCGAATTTCACACAGAGAAATCTGTTGTGATAAAAAGAAATACAAAACAAATACAAATACAAAATAGCGACAATCACTTGTACTTTGTGAATGTACTGAGGTTCCATTTAAGACCTGCTCAAGAATAAATGAAAAGAGATGTTACAATTGATTTCTTTTACTCTTTTCTTTGTGTGTGTGTGCTAAATAATGTATCTGCAAATGCAAAGTCGTCAGAGCGTCTTTCAAATGCGTATTCATTCCAAAAGTTGTTAAGCACAATGCTCAAGTCAAAGATCAATTGTGAAATTTTACTGGTTTTTGTTTGTTTGTTTGTTTGTTTTTTAATCACAATCTGTGAGCCAATACTTCGCAATGAAAAGGAACGACACGCCAGTTTACTAATTGATAATAATACATGTTCGACTGTAGTAACTACTCCCCCCCCCCTCCTAAGAAATTATTATCCATTCTATCTTTGTGATCTCTTTGCAAATATTTGCGCATGTACTGTTTGAATACTTTTCCATCTTCAAGCTCTTAAATGTAACTAGATATGTGTTTGTTTATTTGACTATTTGTTTTTGAATATTTTTCCATCTTCAAGCTCTTAAATGTAACTAGATATGTGTTTGTTTTTTTGACTATTTGTTTTTGAATATTTTTCCATCTTCAAGCTCTTAAATGTAACTAGATATGTGTTTGTTTATTTGACTATTTGTTTTTGAATATTTTTCCATCTTCAAGCTCTTAAATGTAACTAGATATATGTTTGTTTATTTGACTATTTGTTTATCTTTGTGATGTTTTGATTTTTTTAAAAATATATATATATACATTTCACTTTTGTCTATAAAATGTACTTTTGAAATCACTTTCCTGTATCAGTGATAATCTTGTCCATGCGACCAGACGTCGAGCCCTGTACACACAACAATTCATTAGAAGCCGGACCATCATTTCAAACAAGAGAGGCAAGGCCTTCAAGACTCACTTGTGATAAATTAAGTCCCCTACCATTAATTACAGAGTAATTTCCCTTTTTTACTATCTGCACCAAAACGTTCTCAAAATAAATTTAAAAAATTCCATGCTTAGCAAAAGAAGTTCCTGTTTGAACAAAAAATGATAATAATGACTCCTCTTGTTGTTGTGTCAGAATAAGAGGTCAAAGTGCCAAGTTTAGAGAATACAAAAAAATATAAATATAACAGTAAATGCAGTCTGCATATAATTAGGCTTCTTTTTTTATTTTTTTGTGCCCATCCCAGAGGTGCAATATTGTTTTAAACAAGATGACTGGAAAGAACTGAATTTTTCCTATTTTAATGCCTAATTTGGTGTCAACTGACAAAGTATTTGCAGAGAAAATGTCAGTGTTAACTCACTCAGTACGGCCAGTCCTCTCTTCTCCTCTACACAGACCCCTCGGATGTCCAGTGGGTGTCTGAATGACCCAACCTTTAGCTTCCGTCGTCAGAATTGTGGTATTCTTTTGTCAACATTCTCCTCTTCAGTATAAGAGCCTTCCGCTTGCAATATTTTGATGATGGTAACTGGGGTGAAACGCTGTTAACGTCGTCTCTTTCGCCGTTCGTATGGAAAGAGTTAAAGTTTACCACGGACACACACACACACACACAGAGACAACCGAACACCGGGTTAAAACATAGACTCACTTTGTTTACACAAGTGAGTCAATAAAAGTAAATTAAAATCTTTTTAATGTTATTCTCTCATTCATCCAACACACGCACGCACGCTCGCACGCACCCACCCACCCACCCACACCCACACACCAACACACACCTGGCCAGCAGCTCGTCGTATTGCGATTCTGTCAGTGTCGACACCTGTCTGGCCACGGTACGGGACCACCACTGCTGCAGATTCGCTATTTCTGTCCCCGACAGCTCTCTGGGTTCTCCGGCTGGAGGCAAGTCATCAGACAGCAAGCACAGTTTTGCAACGGCTTGCACGTCGCTCACGCCATAATAATTACAGAGATCCTGTGGGAGAGAAAGAAAACAAAAAAACAAAAACAAAAACAAAAAAACCAGGAACGTTAGGTAGATCACAGTGTCTGAGGGTTCCTGTAGAAATTCAGGTGCAGGGATTCTGTTCATAATCAAGAAAAAAAATGAGGATGAATGGTGATGATGATGATGAGATGATGATGATGATGAGGAGGATGTGATGCTGATGCTGATGTTGATGATGGTGATGATGATGATGAGATGATGACAATGATGATGATGTTGGTGATGATGATGATGATGATGATGACGACGATGCTGATGATGATGACGTTGGTGATGATGATGATGTTGGTGATGATTGTGGTGATGATGATGACGATGATGATGATTGTGGTGATGAGGATGATGACGATGATGACAATGATGATGATGGTGGTGGTGATGATGATGATGATGACGATGATGATGATGATGATGGTGATGATGATGATGATGATGTTGGTGGTGATGATGATGACGACGACGATGACGATGATGTTTGTGATGATGATGATGGTGATGGTGATGATGATGACGACGACGACGACGATGACGATGACTTCATATGATGATGATGATGATGTTGGTGATATTCTTTTCTGTTCGTGAAGTCAGTTCCCAGTTTTACAACATGTATTTCTTGTGCATCTAAACTGTGTAATGTTTGTCTCTTTGTGTTTTTTTAGAAATATTTTTGTTTGCTTGCTTGCTTGCGTGAATGTTCTTGTGTGTGTTGTGTGGTGTATGTGAACACTGCGTTATGAAGAACTGTCATTTAAAAAAAGACTCAAAAATATATCATAAAAAAAAACACAAAAAACATGCACATGATGCTGGGGGGGAGTGGGGGTGGGGGGTGGGGGGGGGGGGTAGAAGGTGTGGGGATGTTTGTGCGTGTGTGTATGCTTGTGCTTATACATTGCTTGTCTGTGTGTGTGTGTGTGTGTGTGTGTGTGTGTGTGTGTGTGTGTGTGTGTGTGTGTGGATGTCTGTGTTTCTCTTTTTGTGTCTGACTCCATGTGTGTGTGTGTGTGTGTGTGCGTGCGCGCACGTGTGTGTGGTGTGTGCGTGTGTGGTGTGTGAAGCGCAGGAGGTTTGTCATGAGCGCTTCCTATTTACACTCACGAGTGAAACAGCAGGACTGCTAGCCAAGGCCTGCACAAGCTGGCTGGAGGACACGTTGGGCAGCATCAGAACTGTGCTGACAGCCACTGACGGCAGGTCCGACACCAGATGCTTCAGCTCACGCTCTCCCTTCTTCAGCTGCTTCAGCGCTTTCTCAACCTGGTTTACCACCATGGACAATGGAAACAGCAGCTGAAGCAGCAGCAGCAGTAGGGAAAACAAGAGCCTCCCCCCCCCATTCCCCTCCCTCCCCCCCGCCTCTCTCTCTCCCCCTCACACACACACACACCACATACTCCTACTACTCCTACTACTGCTACTGCTGCTGTCACTTCTATTACTACGACAACTGCTAACTACTACTACTACTACTGTTACTACTGCTGCTGCTATTGCTGCTGCTGCTTTCGACATTCTCTTTCTCTGTCTGTCTGTCCCTTTCTCTCTGTCTCTGTCTGTCTCTATGAAGAAGGAGGGATGATGAGGGGTGGAGTTGACAAGGCAGGTTGTGTTACTGGAAAATGTCATTCACACAGTGAGTTTCCCCTTTTGGTATTGACGGGTTTTCTATTTGTAAACACCTAGGGCTTAGGTGTAGATAATAATAATGATGATGATAACAAGAACAAGAACAACAACAATAATAATAATGATAATAATGATGACAATAATGATAATAATAATAATAATAATAGTGATGATGATGATGGTGATGATGATAATGATAACAACAACAACAATAGTAACATTAAAAATAACAAAAACAATAACAACAACAACAAAACCAAAACAACAACAACAATAATAATAATAATAATAATAATAACAATAATAATAACAATGACTTAGTTGTAAGTAATGATAATAATAATAATAATAATAATAATGACGATAATAATGATAATGATAATAATAATCATCATCATCATAATCAAAATTACAACCATAATCACAATGACAATAACAATGAGTTATAGAGCGTGTCATCCAATGAAGAAGGTTTTAACAAACAGATCAGTCACTGCCAAACCAAACCCTTACACACGACTGGAAAACGTTAACAACAACAACAACAATAAAGAAAACAAGAGAGGCAAGGCCTTCAAGACTCACTTGTGATACACTTTAAAAAAAATATTTAAAAAATCCAAGCTTTTTATGTATTGAGTATAATTTCAAAATGTAATGTTTAAGATGAGAAAGATCAGTTTAAAGCAAATTAAGTCCCCTAGCATTAATTACAGAGTAATTTCCCTTTTTTACTATCTGCACCAAAAACGTTTGCAAAATAAATAAAACTTCCATGCTTAGCAAAAGAAGTTCCTGTTTGAACAAAAAAATGAAAATAATGACTGCTCTTGTTGTTGGGTCAGAATATCAGATCAAAGTGCCAAGTTTAGAGAATACAAAAAATATAAATGTAACAGTAAATGCAGTTTGCATATAATTAGGCTTCATTTTTTAATTTTTTTTTGTGCTCATCCCAGAGGTGCAATATTGTTTTAAACAAGATGACTGGAAAGAACTGAATTTTTCCTATGTTTATGCCTAATTTGGTGTCAACTGACAAAGTATTTGCAGAGAAAATGTCAATGTTAAAGTTTACCACGGACACACAGACACACAGACAACCGAACACCGGGTTAAAACATAGACTCACTTTGTTTACACAAGTGAGTCAACAACAAAACAACAATAATAACAATACTAACAACAACAACAACAACAATAATAATGACTTAAGTAAGTAATGATAATAATAAT
>NC_134910.1:7821855-7839355 GCF_041734735.1 Babylonia areolata | reverse complement strand
TGTTCATGCTAACACTGCTTTCGTCTTGTACAAATGAATTCGTTATTAATAACTTCACGGTTCTCTGTAAAAGTCACTTCAGATAAGAAGCATTACTTCGATATTGTTCAGATATGCTGTAATCATTAATTACATGCGTAATATTTATGTGTGCAGCATTATCTAAAATGTGTCTTATCAATGTGTACCTCCTTAAAATCAGGCCGTGGCCTTTCTTGAATAATAGAGAGAGAAGAAGAAGAAGACAGACAGACAGACAGACAGACAGACAGACAAACAGGGACAAAGAGACAGCCCACTCAAGCGAGCATTATGTACGAGGGTCATTCAATAAATAAGGTGAATTTTTCGGTATAAGGACTTCTAATACAGATAGAAGCTAACTTTTTTGTTCTTTTTTTTTTTTTTTTTTTTTTTTTTTTTTTTTTTACTTCTTTTTCACATGGATTTAATTTGTTTTGCAGATTAAAAAAAACTTTGAGAGTTTTGGCGATTAACAAAGATGGCCGACCAAGAAGCATGCTCCAGGATTGAACAGCGGTCAGTTATCAAGTTTTTGGTTGCTGAAGGGTGCAAACCAGTTGAAATTCATAGGAGAATGTCAACTGTGTATGATGCCACATGTTTCAGCCGAAAAAATGTCTACAAGTGGGCTAAATTGTTTAAAGAAGGACGGAGCAGTGTTGAGGATGAAGACAGGCCTGGAAGGCCTGGAGCGACTGGCTGAGACATCAGTCCAAAGATTTTTACGCTGAGGGAATACGGAAGCTTGTGCACAGATGGGAAAAGTGTGTGACAGTGCTGGGAGACTACGTTGAAAAAAAAGAAAAAAAGTAAGCTTCTATCTGTATTAGAAGTCCTTATAGCGAAAAATTCACCTTATTTATTGAATGACCCTCGTATAACTGCCTGTCAGACTGTTGCATCACTAAGCTGAACTATAAATGTGTACAGTGAAATACTGACCTGTCAGAATGCTGTACCACTAAGCTGAACTATAAATGTGTACAGTGAAATACTGACCTGTCAGAATGCTGTACCACTAAGCTGAACTATAACTGTGTACAGTGAAATACTGACCTGTCAGAATGCTGTACCACTAAGCTGAACTATAACTGTGTACAGTGAAATACTGACCTGTCAGAATGCTGTACCACTAAGCTGAACTATAACTGTGTACAGTGAAATACTGACCTGTCAGAATGCTGTACCACTAAGCTGAACTATAAATGTGTACATTGAAATACTGACCTGTTAGACTGTTGTACCATTAAGCTGAACTATAAATGTGTACTATAAATGTATACAGTGAAATACTGACCTGTCAAACTGCTGTATCACTAAGCTGAACTATAAATGTGTACAGTGAAATACTGACCTGTCAAACTGCTGTATCACTAAGCTGAACTATAAATGTGTACAGTGAAATACTGACCTGTCAGAATGCTGTACCACTAAGCTGAACTATAAATGTGTACAGTGAAATACTGACCTGTCAGAATGCTGTACCACTAAGCTGAACTATAAATGTGTACAGTGAAATACTGACCCGTCAGAATGCTGTACCACTAAGCTGAACTATAAATGTGTACAGTGAAATACTGACCCGTCAGAATGCTGTACCATTAAGCTGAACTATAAATGTGTACAGTGAAATACTGACCTGTTAGACTGTTGCACCACTAAGCTGAACTATAAATGTGTACAGTGAAATACTGACCTGTTAGACTGTTGCACCACTAAGCTGAACTATAAATGTATACAGTGAAATACTGACCTGTTAGACTGTTGCACCACTAAGCTGAACTATAAATGTATACAGTGAAATACTGACCTGTTAGACTGTTGCACCACTAAGCTGAACTATAAAATGTGTACAGTGAAATACTGACATGTCAGACTGTTGCATCACTAAGCTGAACTATAAATGTGTACAGTGAAATACTGACCTGTCAGAATGCTGTACCACTAAGCTGAACTATAAATGTGTACAGTGAAATACTGACCTGTCAGAATGCTGTACCACTAAGCTGAACTATAAATGTGTACAGTGAAATACTGACCTGTCAGAATGCTGTACCACTAAGCTGAACTATAAATGTGTACAGTGAAATACTGACCTGTCAGAATGTTGTACCACTAAGCTGAACTATAAATGTGTACAGTGAAATACTGACCTGTCAGAATGCTGTACCACTAAGCTGAACTATAAATGTGTACAGTGAAATACTGACCTGTCAGAATGCTGTACCACTAAGCTGAACTATAAATGTGTACATTGAAATACTGACCTGTTAGACTGTTGCACCATTAAGCTGAACTATAAATGTGTACTATAAATGTGTACAGTGAAATACTGACCTGTTAGACTGTTGCATCACTAGGCTGAACTATAACTGTGTACAGTGAAATACTGGCCTGTCAGAATGCTGTACCACTAAGCTGAACTATAACTGTGTACAGTGAAATACTGACCTGTCAGAATGCTGTACCACTAAGCTGAACTATAACTGTGTACAGTGAAATACTGACCTGTCAGAATGCTGTACCACTAAGCTGAACTATAAATGTGTACAGTGAAATACTGACCTGTCAGAATGCTGTACCACTAAGCTGAACTATAACTGTGTACAGTGAAATACTGACCCGTCAGAATGCTGTACCACTAAGCTGAACTATAAATGTGTACAGTGAAATACTGACCTGTCAGAATGCTGTACCACTAAGCTGAACTATAAATGTGTACAGTGAAATACTGACCTGTCAGAATGCTGTACCACTAAGCTGAACTATAAATGTGTACAGTGAAATACTGACCCGTCAGAATGCTGTACCACTAAGCTGAACTATAAATGTGTACAGTGAAATACTGACCCGTCAGAATGCTGTACCATTAAGCTGAACTATAAATGTGTACAGTGAAATACTGACCTGTTAGACTGTTGCACCACTAAGCTGAACTATAAATGTGTACAGTGAAATACTGACCTGTTAGACTGTTGCACCACTAAGCTGAACTATAAATGTATACAGTGAAATACTGACCTGTTAGACTGTTGCACCACTAAGCTGAACTATAAATGTATACAGTGAAATACTGACCTGTCAGACTGTTGCACCATTAAGCTGAACTATAAATGTGTACAGTGAAATACTGACCCGTCAGAATGCTGTACCACTAAGCTGAACTATAAATGTGTACAGTGAAATACTGACCTGTTAGACTGTTGCACCACTAAGCTGAACTATAAATGTGTACAGTGAAATACTGACCTGTCAGAATGCTGTACCACTAAGCTGAACTATAAATGTGTACAGTGAAATACTGACCTGTCAGAATGCTGTACCACTAAGCTGAACTATAAATGTATACAGTGAAATACTCACCTGAACATTACGTTTCCTGCCTCCGGCAGTGGGTTTGGATTTCGCGCCCCGTCCAGACATTCTGCGCCAGACTAAAACTGAAAACGAATAAAAAATCATCTCTCTATAAATATCACCCCCCCCCCACACACACACACACACACCCCCAACCACACACACACACACACACACACACACACACAGGGTGGGGGTTGGGGGGGTATAAATGGACATAACTCCAGACTGACTCCCCACCATTGTGCTAGATTTTTTTTTTTTTTTTTTTTTTTTTTTTTTTTTGAAGAGGGTGTACCATCGACACCAAGCTAAAACTGCTACCCGTCCTCCTGGGTAAGTTTATTCCAACGGGTTGTGGGGGTGAATTCAGGCAAAAAGCCAAAATATCACTCCCCTCTACCTGGAAAAATGTCCTCAGCACAAGAAGTGGGGAGGGGGGGGGGTGCAGGGGTGGTGTGTGTGTGTGTGTGTGTGGGGGGGGGGGGGGGGGGGGGGGGGGGGGGGGGCGATTCATGCACAGGTCCAAAATCTCGCTCTACCCTTGTTCTACTTCCATCCCCCTGGAGTGGTTATGGCTCACCACTATATAGATGGGGGTTCTATATACAACTTTTTTGGGCGTATTAGCTTGTGTTAAGGCCCTCAAGCATAAAAACAATTTAGCCAAAACCTGTGTATGTTGGAGTAATACGACCCTCAAGCATAAAAAAAAAAAAAAGTTAAAACAAGTTATATGTGTATGGAGAGCCAAATCACAAGATAAAAAAAATGATGGTTGGATATGTGTATGGAGGGGGAGCAAAACGGTCATGGGGGTTCTATATACAACCGACCCCAGCCCAAAACCGCGCAATACCGCCCTCAAGCATAAAAAAAAAAAATCTAGTTAAAACCAGTTATAACCAGTTATGTGTATGGAGAGCGAAACGGTCGCCCCGTTCCCCGTGTGTGCTAGCGACCGCACGGCGTGTGTAGTGGGAGTGGTCCCGCGCACAGCCTGCCTCCGCGTATCTTCCCACCCGCGCGCGAAGATTGTGATCACCCTATTAGAGAAAAGATTATATTGTATATATAGAAAAAATAATGCCTTTTCCACATAACATTTGTGAGTACCCCCAAGTTAAAACAAATAGAGTATGCGGTCGAGCTTGCATGGGGCTCTATTGTAAAGATCATATTAAATGTCATAGAAAAGGAATGTCACTTCCAGTACTTTGTATAAAATGCAACCTTTATGTACGTACGAAGTATGTTATTTGTTGTAAATGTAAGCATAAAAAAGAGAAGCCTCCTCCCATGGAGAAAAAGATTGATCCTATACCCGATTGTGGAGAACATTCAAGCGACTCTGAGGGTTATATTTCTGATGATGATGAAATTGACCCTTTTGAAACTTATTCAAGAGGGTATATTCCACCCTTTGGTGGAGTAATCATTGGATTCAGAGATTGATCAACTTGTAAAAAAAAATCCTATTAGAGAAAAAAATATAATAGTATATATAGAGAGAAAAATGGTGCAACGGTATTCTGAAAAGTATTACCGTGATCTCGCTTCAAGAAAAGAGATTCCTAATCATGAATCTATGAATAAAACTGAGTTGATTAAAGCACTGGGGTTTGATGCTTTGGAGGGGGAGACCAATGCTACGCTTAAAGATATTGCACGAAAGCTCAAAATTCGTGGTTTTAGTAGAATGAAAAAAGATGAACTTATTAAAAATATACGTCAACTACAACATAAAGCTGAATCCACGGAGGAGTTTGGTAGTATTATTAAAAATTATAAACTTGCGGCTCTTCCAAATGAAATAGATCCGCTTTCGTTTATGATGAGTAAAGTGGACACTATTAACCAAAGAGCTATTCCACTGACCAAACAAAATATTGTTTTAACGGTGGAGTTTGGTCAAATTAAAAATAATGATACTACTGTAGCTGTATTTCGATCGGAATATCAAAGTATTATTGATGTTGTTGATGATCAAGATATTGAAAAACAAATAAAACAGATTTTGTTAAAAATAGAAAATTTTACAAATGAAGGTTCAGGATGGTTCATTAAAAGAATCTTTAGTTTATGGGTGAATAGAGTTTCTATTACATCTCCAGGATCCTTTATTGAATCACCACAGTGGTTAAAAAATAAAAGAGCTGTGATTAATATTAAAAATAAAGATGATCAATGTATAAGACATTGTTTACGTGCACACAAGTTTCCAGCAAAAGCGAATTCTAATTTAACTTATTCCTATCCTTCTGATGATGGGTTTAATTTTGAAAATATTGACTTTCCTACACCAATAAAACAAATTACAAGGATCGAGACTCAAAATAATATTGCTATTAATGTATACTATTTAAAAAATAAAACGATTGAACGCGCAAGAATATCAAAACAACCCACCAACATGGAGCGTATTAAACTTCTTATTATAGAAAATGAAAATGGTGGACAACATTATACTTATATTAAGAATTTTAACAGACTACTGAGTAATACAAACAAACACAAAGCAGCCATGTACTTTTGTGAGTATTGCTTGACAGGTACAACATCATCAGAACTTTTAGAAGAACATATTAAGCGATGCGCGCAGATCAACCACAAGAACTATTCTCGCGTTGAGATGCCATCGGAGAAGACAAAAATGATCAAATTTACCAATTTTCAAAAACAAATGCAAGTTAGTGATGTGATATATGCTGATTTTGAGGCGATTTGTAAAGAAATAAAAGACGATTCCCATTCGAATAATACCATCAAAGAAAGCGAACACATCATCTCGTCATACGGGTTTGTGCATGTTAGGTCTGATGGAAGGGCATACAAACCGCAACTATTTCGTGGTGAGAATGCGGTCAGTCATTTTCTTGATAAACTTCAAAGAATATATTATCATACTGTCAAGGAATTGAAAAAACCAGTTCCAATAAAGATGACCAAAAAAGATAACGAATCGTTTGAAAACGAACGAGTTTGTTGGATATGTAGAGGGGAACTACCCGCAAATGATAAAGTAAGAGATCATGACCATATCACAGGGAACTATAGAGGTGCCGCGCATGCATCGTGTAATCTTAAATTGAGAATAAAACCCGACGAATTTGTGTTGTCGATATTATTTCACAACCTCAAAGGTTACGACTCTCACGCGATCATTTCGGAGCTCGCGAACAAAGGTGGTGGTAGAATTACGTGTATCGCGAATAATAAAGAGAAGTACATCACATTCAGTTGGGGAAGGTTGAAGTTTTTAGATAGTTTCGCATTCTTGAGTTCGAGTCTCGACCAGCTTGCGAAGAACCTTCCGGATGATAAGAAGTTTTTAACGCGCAAACGTTTCACAGATGAGGAGGAGTTCAAGCTCGTTACGAGAAAAGGAGTCTTTCCGTACGAATATATTACCGATTGGAGTAAATACGAAGATACGAAACTACCAAAGAAAAGTCATTTCTTTAGTAAACTTAACAACACGGATATATCAGAAAGTGACCACGAGCATGCCAAGAATGTGTGGAAGAAGTTTAAATGTAAGAATCTAGGTGATTATAACGATCTGTACTTAGTCACTGATGTGTTGTTACTTGCCGATGTGTTCCAGAATTTTAGAAATACGTGTTTGCGAACTCATAATCTCGATCCTGTTCATTATTACACGCTTCCCGGAATGTCTTGGGATGCTTTACTCAAGAGTACGGGAATAGAACTCGAACTGTTGACGGATATCGAACAATATAACATGATAGAGGCGGGAATACGCGGTGGAATCAGTATGACTGTAAGAAGATACGCGGAGGCTAATAACAAGTATATGAAAGATTACAGACCTGAAAAAACGGATTCGTATATCATGTATCTCGACGCGAACAACTTGTATGGTTGGGCGATGTTACAAGCTTTACCCACGGGTGGATTTATCTGGGATAACGATGCTAATCTCGAAAAGATTCTAAATCACCCCGACGATGATGAGACGGGATATATTGTGGAGTGTGATATCGAGTACCCTGAGGAATTACACGACGAACATAACGATTATCCCCTAGCTCCTGAGAAAATAGAAATAAAACTCGAAAACCTCTCACCCTATCAACGACGCCTTCGTGAAAAACTCGAGATGCGCGGAAAGGAAACGAGAAAATTAGTTCCGAATCTATGGAATAAGGTTGGTTATGTCGTTCACTATAGAAATCTCAAGCTATACACGCAACTTGGCATGAAAGTAACTAAAATCACAAAAGTGTTAAAGTTTAATCAAAGTCCCTGGATGGCGCCCTATATATTGATGAACACCAAACTGAGACAAGCCGCTACTAACGATGCCGATAAAGATCTGTATAAATTAATGAACAACTCGGTATTTGGTAAAACTATGGAAAATATCAGAATGAGAACGAATATCAAATTATTCAAGTTAGATGAAGAGGACAAGGCACGCAAACTAATAAACAAACCGGCTTATGTCGATCATATGATCATCAACGAGAAACTTCTAGCGATTCACTACAAAAAAAATAAGCTTGTGCTCAATAAACCTATCTATATCGGGATGGCCATTCTCGACCTATCAAAGTATCTCATGTATGATTTGTATTACAACCACTACAAGAAAAAATATGGATGCAGGTTGTTATATACTGATACCGATTCATTCATTCTCCACGTAGAATGCGAGGATTTTATCGCTTGTATGGATGATAATGTACATGACCGCAGTAATTTTCCAAAAGATCATCCATTGTATGATAAATCGATAGAGAAAGTGCCAGGATACATGAAAAGTGAGCTCGGATGTAAACCGATCCGACAATTCTGCGGCTTGCGCTCGAAGATGTATTCGGTTGTAGCGGATGATGGATCAGTTATCAAGAAAGCCAAGGGCATAAAAAAATGTGTGGTGAAGGATGACATTGAACCCGATATGTATAAGGAGTGTATTGATCGATCTGTTCAATTTACTAATTGTATGAGAACGTTCAGATCGTATAAGCACAAGATGTACACGATCAAGCAAATGAAGACATCACTCTCACCGTACGATTCCAAACGCTATTGGCTAGATGATGGTATTACATCTTACGCCTACGGGCACTATGGTATTTCTGTATCGTGAGGAACAACCATAAGCTCTTCGTGTACAAACCCTCTGGATGGGCCATTTTGTAAATAATAAAGAATAGGATCGCCGGGCATCATACGCTTAATATTATAAACTTTAAGAGACCAAACGGGATCCGTTGCTCGTTTGCGAGCTCCACCCTCGAGCTCACCGGGCTCATACAAGTACCGAACTTGCGCATCAGGCGGTAACTCTCCTTTATCATCTTTAGTCGGTGCAGAGGATTCGGCTTCTACCGATTTGGCCTTTATTGCGACCGACGGTTTCTTACCAATAAGTCTCGTCACCTCATTATTCAATGCAGCCACAACAGCCGGTAATCTAGTGACCCATTCTGTTGATCGATTCGGCGATTTCATTTCAGCCACATATTGATGACTAAACAATCGTTCTGCCAGCGTACGATTAAATCTTTCTACAATAGCCTGGCTTCTGTGTGTCTTTCCACGCCTTACTTTTTTAAAAATTTTGTTCACAGCACCCATAAACTCTCGGCCAGGATCTACCTGAAGAAGTTTGGGCAACTTCAAAGGGCTACGGTCATAAATACGTAAAAAAGCGGCCGCCACTTCGACGCTGTCTTTCGTTGTTAGGGGTTCGGCTTCTTTATATCGACTTGCAACATCAACGACAGTCAGCGCATACTTATACGTCTTACGCCTGATTCTGTCATAGGGTAAAAATAAAAGGTCAGCCTGATGAACCTCATTTGGGATAGTAATATCAAATTTTGCTCTCGGAATATACTTTGGAGGGGGTAGATAAATTTGCCATATAGCTTGTTTTTGTAACCATTTTCTAGCCTCATCCTCAGACACCTTGGCTGCTTTCGCGAGTTTTTTAATCGCCGAATAACCCTTCCAATAACCGCTTGGGCTGTAATAGATCTTTTCCATTTTATTTAAGAAAGTAAATGTTTAATATTTTAAAATCGCAACGCCAAAAATGACCATGGTCATGATAATAAATACGTATTCTCGATCTTTTTGTCCCTCTGAGGGTGTATAAAAATCTGAAAGTTGGGGTTTTT
The DNA here is from genome assembly GCF_041734735.1 of Babylonia areolata. Lineage (NCBI taxonomy): Eukaryota > Metazoa > Mollusca > Gastropoda > Neogastropoda > Buccinidae > Babylonia > Babylonia areolata. The sequence goes on along the minus strand of NC_134910.1, from coordinate 7,829,819 downwards.
GAGAAAGAGGGGGTAGTGGCTCCCCCATCACTTTATAATATTCTTGCATAGCCATATCCACATCCTTAAACGTGTTCACAGCATGTTGTTGTTGTCTTAGTTTTTCATTGATATAATCTAAACGTTGAATCCTCTCTTTCTGCCATTCTGCGGTCGCTGCCTGAAGTTGTTCTTGCGCTTTGTTGTGTCGTTTCTGTTCTTCTAACGCGTCTGAAGACCCCAGTTTACTAAATAAAAAATTACTTCCGGTAAATGCTAAAGCGTTTACTACTGCCCCACCAACGAGTAACGCTACTGATGCCATACTATAATGATGATATTATTATTACTTCAAAATATCATGTGGGAGAATACCTTGTTTTTCCAACATATCCTTCGTAGCCATAGCGAGGGCTATATCCAAAGTGACCATCCCGATATCTTCGAGGTTGAAAGCCAGTCTAGGTGTCGGGGCTTTCGTAAATATTAATTTTGTCAATCTCGAGTAACCAGCGGCCAATGCGCTGACCACAACCGCGTGGTATACAGTGTTTGCAATTTCTTTACCGTTTATATTTGGCGTTGCCATTGTTGTTTATAAATAGTGTACAAATTAATGTTCAATACATGATAAATGGGTTGGGTTTTGTTACCACAGGTGGTGGTGGTTTTTTCGACCGATTAAAATATATGTAAACACCACAACCTATTATCATCGCAGCAGCAATGTACAAGGGATTGATAAAAACGTGATCTGGTCTCCTCGATGATGATGGTTCTTCATCTTTCGCTTTTCGAAGTTTTTCGAGAAGTTCTTCATGTTTTGCTTTTCTAGCAGCAGCACCTTTTCGACCCGCTTCAACTTTCTTCTGATTCTTCGGTTTCGTTACTTCCTCCATTATATTTATTAAATTGACAATGTTTAACAGTAGTTACAGCTGTGGTGAGCGGAGCTAAGAACATGCCAAATCTGTGATATAGTTCGCAAGTAAAACTGTTAAGCGCATGTCCCAGGAATGGATCTTGCTCGAGATCACTATTTAATTTTGTTTGGTCATCAATTGGGAGATACATACAAACTGCTCTGGTATACAGTTGTATAATTGTATTACCGAGTGATTTTGTAATCATCGATCCTAAACTCGCTTCGTATCTCGTATAAAGCTTGTCTATATCCGGATCTTTCATCGCTTCGATTTTATCAACACTAAACTCTTTCCCTAAATATTCTTTTGCTCCACCGGCTGAGACCACCGCCATAAGCCTGTCGCGTTTGGGATCCTCGGATAGTAATGGGTCCATCTTCTTCTTATATTCTATATACCTCCTTTTAAGTTTAAAATAATGAAAAACTACAAATCCAACGACTAAAAGTGTTAAGAAATTGCTAACCAGTGCTAAGGAACTGTTAAGCAGTGTTAAGAAATTGTTAAGCATTGTTATTACTAGCAAATTTTATATGCAACTGGTTGATCAGTTTTTAATATCAACTTGGAGTGTTTGGTATTTGCCAATGATTTCCTAACCTCTTTACGTTCATTTTGTGTTGGAATGACATCGTTTTCTCTTAAACACTCATCAAACGAGTCCCTATCCTTACAGTGAAATAAAGCCACCCATTTTGTTTGTTCGCGAAGGTCAGTAAGAACCGAGTTGTATTTCTGAGTCAACACCCACACAGACTGTTTCGCGTGTCTTCCAGAAAATGCGAGTTTACTCAACATTTGCTTCTTTTGAGTAAGAGCCTTTAAGTCACTACAGTCATCGATGATGTACAACGTTGGCTCCCCGGCAAATATTTCAAAAAACAGCCCAAGCCATTCGTGAAGTTTATCACCGGGATTAACGGTGTATACCCCGCGGTCCTTTCTTACCCACACTCGGGATCGATAGGCTTTATTATATTCGAGAGTAGGGCATAGAATTACAATATTCTCGAACACACCACGATATGTCGTTTGTAATAAATCTAAAATAAATTCGGTCTTACCGCACCCAGTTTGCCCGCAAATAATTGCGGAATGTGCTTCTTTAGTAAACAGCCTCGACAAATCTTCCATCTTCTATATTTAATTGTCCATCCATAATTACAAATACATACGCATTTAGCGGTTCTGCCGTTTCAGCTTTTTTCTGAATCTGAATCGTAATGCCTTCAGACGCATTTTCGATACGACGTCCACTCCCGTGAAGAGAATTATCATCTGTGGTGCGCATATCCAACCAAAGAGCATAATTATTCGTGAAATATTCGCCGATTGTGACATCCGCTAGTTCTAAATCTTTTACCACTTTGTCTACTTCGGGGTCGCGTTTTTGCGTTCCGAAAAACTTTCTGATTTCATCCCATTGTTGATAGGAACGCATACCTTGACTAAACAGTTGATTGGGCACACCTTCGATCGTCACTTCAACCTTATCGATCTTAGGATTGTAATACTCATCAAACAACAGCAGTACACCCTTCATACTTTTTGCCGGCACGTTGAGATTAATATTCCAGAGTGTGTCAGATTTGTCCAGAGGAATTTTACGATGTCGTAGTATTCTATCAAATAAAATAGCGAGCCTACCTGAATAATAACCGGCTATCTGTCTCGCAAGTTCGGGTTGTGTGACTTTCTCAAACTCGAGACTAATCCCTTCTATCGTATAGGATGCATCCGGGTCTGTGCTGCGGATAACCTTGCTATAAGCGTTAAAGGTAAGTTCATACTCCAGGCGATCGCCGAGAGCACTCTGATAAAATGGTGCATGAGATTCTAGCAATTCGAAATCAAGCGGAATACAAAATCGATTACCATAAGCCTCCGCAATGGCGGCATCTCTAGCGATAGTGTCATCTCCATTATCCGCGTTAATACGCAATCGTGTCACATTACGGTGTGTAGTTAAGTCAATACCTTGATAAACGGCGTTTCTTCGTTCTTGTCGAGTTCGCCAAAGATCTCCATAAGTATAAAATACATCACTATCTTCAACGCTCATGATTTCATTACCGGAAATGCGAATGGTTGTTTTACGTACTATGGCTCTACCAATATTATCAACGAGTGTTCTGTTCACATCTGTGGTAGAAGTCAAAGAAATTTTGAATGCTAGTCGAACACTCCCCGGAACGATCACATCGTCAACACCTAAATTAGGAAAGCGTACAAGAAGTTGTTGATTCTGATCGATAGTTGACGGATTGTTAGTAATCACGACAGTCTGCCGCACGCCCTTTATCCCCCGCGGCTCCCGCAAACTTCTCATTGGATTAAGCTTTCTTCCACTCATTTTTTGTTTTATATAGATATAAGGATATAACTTTATATTATAAGTTTAATATGGCGGAAGGTGGTGAGATGGCGGAAGGGTTCGCAGAAGGTGGAATAATAGAATCTGGTTTCTTGCAAACAGAATTATTAAAGAGCGCGGTTGATGATTACTATGATGCATTTGGACAAGAGCCCGATGTTGGGAGAAATTATACCAATTTTGAACTTGATAGTAGAGGTACACTACGATTAAAAAATAATCCAGATTTTAATATCATTAACGTCCGCACGAAACAACCCCTAGCACTTTCAACACTAGCGGGAAAACCTGGTGGAGCAAATATTATTCGCGAGGAACTTGGTTTTGTAGACTGGAGGAGGAAAAACTTAAAACCCCAAACGGTCGCGGCTCTCCAAAAGGTTGAAGCCAAACTGGGTGAAGAAATTGAGATGGATGATTTCTCACCAAATACAATCGATGAAGTACTTAAAACTATAGATGATCCTCCCCTCACCGATGAACTGGGTGGTTATATTCGTGAACTCAAAGGTTTAGACAAAGCCATGCAAAGACAGCGCGGTAATCTTTCTGACAACCTCTCAAAACTCTCTCACCTGGATGAAGAAATATCAACTTTAAAAATAAGAATTCAGTCTGCGGAACTAGCTGATAAAGATGAAAGCGAAATCAAACCCTTGCGTTTACAATTAGACGATCTAAACATCGAGCGTGCTGCACGGCTAGAAGCGATATCAACACACAAAGAAGCGCTGCGATCTCAAATCAGCAGAATGCGTGAAACGATACACAGAATTCTTGAGGAGGACACAACACTAGCGGAACGTATTCGAACGCTTTTTAGAGAACAAGGCATTACTATCGTTTCCATTCTTACTGCCTTTGGTATGATTATCAGCACTATCGTTTTGGCCGTCACGGGTGGAGGGGGCACTCCGGGTAAAAAAGATGACAACTGGATAAGAAAAAGACTTAAAGATTTGGGAGAATTACTTAAAAAATTAGGTTTAAAGGCGATTGATGCCCTCCCAGGAGTCATTGGGGCTATTGTTTCGTGGTTATTAAGCACGTTGGGTAAAGCGGTTGGGTGGTTAGCCAACAACCTGTGGGCACTCGTGCTCGGTGCTGGCCTCCTCCTGTTTGATTATTTAAAGAAGAGAAAGTAAATACCACCTATCAATCCTAAAGTAAGAGCGACTTTATAGTCTTTGTGAGTTGTTGGCTCTTCTTCGTACGATACTTTCGCTGGTTTGAGTTTAAATTTGTTATCCGAAGAACCTGCACCATACAGAAAGGGTCTATTACCAGCACCGGTAGCTATTGCAAATCCTGGTCGAGATGTTTGTATTAATTTTTTATTTCTATAGGTAAGAGTGAACCACCCGCGAATGCCTAACAAAACTCTCGTTTCACCCGCTCCTGTCCTCGGTGTTGTCAAAGGCTTGTGTGATTTATAATCGAGCACCGTATTACTCGCATCAAGCATTGCCAAGTCTGCATCAGAAGGTGGCACAAGAGCCCAGTGACCTCTAGACCATTGAAGAGCTTTTCCTGATGGGGCAACAAAATAGTATGCAGGAACACTTTGGGTAGGTGGAACACTCTGGGTAGGTGGAACACTTTGGGTAGGTGGTACAATGTGTGGTAGTTCGTTTAATCCATCATTAACACCAATATTCTGTTCTTCTGTCGCAATGACAATTTTATTATTATAATTAATGTGTGTACCAACCCTCAATGCCATATCAGATGGGGCCATATAAAGGCCAACACCAAATGCAAAGTTTACTTCGGATCTCGCGTACTGGAGAACGTCCTGGTATTTTTTTATCGCCGTTTGTAGGTTTTCGGGGGCATTAATCGCATCTTCAACATTGGCTAAAAATTGTTTTTGCGCATCAAATCCAGTTCCTTTTGTTGTTATACTCGTGCGCGTTTGCGCTTGTGACCCTATTAGAGCCCACACATAAGTGCGAATGCTATCGTTGAGACGAACTATCCCCGCATGTGTAAAACCCAACCCCTTATCAGGAATAAATGTTGTCCAAGCCCGGGTGATGTCCACCGTATGTCTGATTTTATCGTGGGGGCTAAAGAACACAGGTCCCTCTCCTCTGTTTCTCATTGCCTGTCGTGCAGCCCCACCGGGGGTCTCAGCCTGAATAAATTCTCCCAAACCAAAGCCATGCTTTTCTATTTTCTGTCTCCAATCCCTCTGCCCAAATTCGGCACACAAACGCTGATAAACTGTTTTATCAAACGGATTATAATACATGTTAAATGCTTGGTCGGTGGGTAGCGGGATTTTTAACTCGTCCAATAACCTACGAATCTGATAGTAAAAATGAAACCTATACACGGCTCGAATAAACGGATCAGAAGCTTGAAAATGTTCTTCCGTTACTCCACACCCGGCGGTCGCGCACCATACCACAAAATTGATTTGATTCTGCCACCACACTATCGTGTTGTTTCTCCACGCAAGCCAGGCTGCATTCATCTCCCCAGTCATAGTGGGGTTCGCATAAGACTGAAAAACATCGGGAAACTTGGCGGTAAAAGAATATTCGCTGTTCACGTAGATCATTTGCGTACAACTTATTCTTTTTTCTTTATACCCGGTTGTATAGGACGCGTCCTTATTGAAGCTGTAAATTTTCTTATTCATAGCTATGTATATAATAACAACCGATATTCAAAAAGACGAATTACCGCGGTGCATATCTAATCAAAGTGGAAGACTAGAAATCGCGCTGCGTGAAATAACTTATTATCCCAACTGGAAAAATATCAGTGATGAGCTCGGAAACAATTTCTTTACTACTACCGATCGTAAGATAATAATCCCAGATGGTTATTATAATGTGTGTGAATTGAATAAAGAAGTGTTCACCCCCCACGGTGCAGAGTTAGACTTGCACGCTCCGAGTGGCTATCTGAGAATAAAGAGCACCAAATCGATTGAACTTTCTGAGCGTCTTGCACATACTCTGGGGTTCCCCCAAAAACTCATCGCGCCGGGAATAATGGTGATAGGAAACAGGCATCCGCGGCTCGCGATACATAAAGCACTTTACATTCACCTCTCTCAAATTAGTACCACCGATAATTTCTATAACGGATTGCCTTCTACGTTGTTACAATCAATCCCAGTAGAAAATGAAAGATGCGGGGGTGGTCGAACAACCACGTTGACATCACCCCAGTACAAAAGACTTTCTCACGGAGATTTACCACGTTTAACACTTTCTATAGTAGATGAAAATCATAATCCCGTTTCTATTGATTATTTAAATATTACATTACATATAAGATATGGTTGAACCCTGCACTACGCTCGGTTTGGTTGATCTCGGAGATACAGAGGGATTTGATGTGCCGGGAAAAGAAAATAAGTTGTACGCATTCCAGCTTTCTGAAGGAACGTACAAAAGAAAAGAAGTAAAAATTGGTGATATCGTGAGTGAGGATGATGTTGTCAGTGATGAGCCCTATCAACTTGTTCGTTTAAACGGTACATGGCAGCTAAAACCCCTCGACAAGGGGATGGTAGATTTTAAAATTGAATCACCTTACATTACCAAAGAAGAAGAAAATAATTATAGAATAAAAAACAGTGGTTGGATGTTCGCTGATTTAAGAGCGTTGGATGTACATTTACTAAACTACCAGGGGAGGTGTTATGTGCTTAAGAAACGCTCGAAGGATAAATCTGAATTAGGAATAGATTTTCATGATCTAACTAGTTTGTGGGGCTTCCGTTTCCGTATTATTTTTGATGTAATTCTCGGTGAAGAGCCTGATGATTTTGTAAAAGTTTTTCAAGGGTTTTACATTAAATGGCCCAAAAATCTTGCAAATCAACCCCTGAGAATCACCATTGAAAAACAAGATGATGCTATGCCCTATGATGTTATACCGCAGGGTAGTCATATAGAATTCTCGCTTGAAGGTATTACCACAAAACAGGAAACAATGAGTTTGTGGATGCAGCTGCGTCTTCCTCAAAATATTTCCTTAAGAAGACTACGTTGCGCCAATTTGAATATTTAGAATATATTATAAATATTAGAAAATGGTTGATCCCGGAGGGCCAGGAACACATAATATCAAACCCTGCACTACGCTCGGTTTGGTTGATCTCGGAGATACAGACGGATTTGATGTGTCGGGAAAAGAAAATCAGTTGTACGCCTTCCAACTTTCTGAAGGAACGTACAAAAGAAAAGAAATAACGAGTAATGGTGGTGGTATCAACAAATTCAGCGAACTTGCAGACGTGAACGTTGACGGTGTTGTTGTGAACAAACCACATCATCTTGTTCTTTCCGACGATGATACATGGGTACCTTATCCGGTGGATAACTGGGATTTAGATTTTGAAATAAAACAACCCTATGTTAGTATTGGAAGAAATCACGCTCTACAAAAAATACAAAATAGTGGTAAACTGTTGGCTTCCTATCATACGCGTAAAGATCTAATCGTCGTTAACAGCGACGACTTTGGATATGTTATTGGTATGAGAGGTAAAAAGACTGGCACACTGCGGTTAATTAAAGAGTTTGATTTTGAGCCGCCTATTCAGGGGTCAACTGTCGTTTTAGATATACTCCTTAGTGGGGTGCCAGATGATTTTGTAGAAGTTTTAAAAGGGTTGCAGATAAAATGGCCTGGAAATCTTAAAAATAAACTCTTGAGAATTA
>NC_134910.1:7806855-7816855 GCF_041734735.1 Babylonia areolata | reverse complement strand
CCAAAAAGCAAATTTGCCCTTACTATCTGCAAAGGGTGACTGCGCTGCCCACGAGGGCAGAGGTAAATATGACAGATCCTTGTGTATCGTTGTTTTTGTTTAGGGAAATCAGGCCTGCTTTGCGGATAGTCCGTGTGTTGCCGACTCGCTCGACAATGCTCTGAACTGCAGTGTGGTGAGAACTAAAAGAGCATGCGCAGAAGGGAATCACCAGGAGGTTTAATTATAGACGATGGGTTAGCTGCCTAAGTGCACCGCACGTGTCTTCAACACGAAGTTAACTTAACGTTCAAGGTAAAATGTACCACGGGTCCCTGCCATGTTAAGGGTAGCTTGCCTAAAGGCAAAAATGAAGTTTGCCTTAAATACGGCCCCAGGTCTCTTAGTGAACTCTCTGTGTACGAGCGACATAAGAGCTGACAATAATGGCAGCGTTTCACCACTGTTGACATCATGACAAAGGGGCAGGCTCTTACACTGAGGAGGCGGATACAGACAAAGAATACCGCATTTCTGACGATGAAAGCTATAGGCTGGGTGGCCATTCAGACACCCACTGGACAGTCAGATGGGGGTCTCTGTGGAGGGACAGTCAGATGGGGTCTCCATGGGGGGACAGTCAGATGGGGTCTCCATGCGGGGGACAGTCAGATGGGGTCTCCATGGCGGGACAGTCAGATGGGGTCTACATGGGTGGACAGTCAGATGGGGTCTGTGGGGGACAGTCAGATGGGGTCTCCATGGCGGGACAGTCAGATGGGGTCTCTGTGGAGGGACAGTCAGAGGGGGTCTCTTGGGGGGGGGGACAGTCAGATGGGGCCTCTGTAGGGGGACAGTCAGATGCGGTGTCTGTGGAGGGACAGTCAAATGGGGTCTCTGTGGGGGGACAGTCAGATGGGGTCTCCATGGGGGGACAGTCAGATGGGGTCTCCATGGGGGACAGTCAGATGGGGGTCTCCGTGGGGGGAACAGTCAGATGGGGTCTCCATGGGGGACAGTCAGATGGGGGTCTCTGTGGGGGCACAGTCAGATGGGCTCTCCATGGGGGGGACAGTCAGATGGGGCCTCTTTGGGGGGGGGGGACAGTCAGATAGGGTCTCCATGGGGGGACAGTCAGATGGGTCTCTTTGGGGGGGGACAGTCAATTGGGGTCTCCATGGGGGGACAGATGGGGTCTCTTTGGGGGGGAACAGTCAGATGGGGGACAGTCAGATGGGGTCTCCATGGGGGGACAGTCAAATGGGGTCTCTTTGGGGGGACAGTCAGATGGGGTCTCCATGGGGAAACAGTCAGATGGGGTCTCTTTTGGGGGGGGGGGGGCAGTCAGATGGGGCCTCTTTGGGGGGGGGGGGGGACAGTCAGATGGGGTCTGTCCACAGGCGCCCGACACAGATGTTGCAACAGATATTTTGCATGTCCACAGGCGCCCGATCGAGGTGTTGCATAAAAGCTCCTCAGTACAGACTACTGTGGCCTGCCAACACCTCTTCAACTTGGCAAAGAGTCTAAGACTCGAAACGTCGTGGTTTTTATCTTCATCTTAAGGTACCTTTGATTTTACACCATTTTAAAAAAATCATTTTTACCTTTGTCATAAAATTGGATGTGTGTATGCGCGCGCCTGTGAGTGTGCAATGTGTGCACCTGTGTGTGTGTGTGTGTGTGTGTATGTGTGTGCGCGCGCGCGCTCGTGGACATCTATGAGCAAGCGAACGAGCGGTGGACAGAGGGCCTACCCTTGCACATGATGCTGCTTTTTGTTGGTTGGTTGGTTGGGTTTGTTTTCTGTTGTTGCTTTCTGGATGGCCTGTCATGCCATGGTGATGGTGATGGTAGCCGTGCTGTGGATGCCGTGTTCAACTCTCCTGAGGACGGGTGCAATAGCCGAGTGGTTAAAGCATTGGACTTTCAATCTGAGGGTCCCGGGTTCAGAATCTAGGTAACGGCGCCGCGCGCCTGGTGGGTAAAAGGTGGAGTATTTTTCCGATCTCCCAGATCAACATACGTGCAGGCCTGCGTGTGCCTTTAAACCCCCTTGGTGTATATACGGCAAGCAGAAGATCACATACGCACGTTAAAGATCCTGTAATCCATGTCAGCGTTCGGTGGGTTATGGAAAACAAACACACCCAGCATGCATACCCCCCCGAATACGGAGTATGGCTGCCTACATGGCAGGGTTAAAAAAAGGTCATACACGTAAAAAATCCCACTCGTGTACATACGAGTGAACGTGGGAGTTGCAGCCCACGAACGAAGGAGAAGAAGAGGAGTAGAAGAAGAAGAAGAAGGAGAAGAAGGAGAAGAAGGAGAACTCTCCTGCCGCTCCCTTCACGTCCACACCCGACGTGCCCCACTCCCCCACACCCTGATCTTTACACACTCCACGCCCCCACCCCCACCCCCCTTCCCCCCCACCTTCATCCCACCCGTTCTCTCACTCCCACCTCTCCTTCCTCCCTCTTCCCTCTTCTCAGTCTCTCTCCCTCTTATCTCCTTTTCTTTATCATCATTGTTGTCTTTTTTATTTATTTATTTTATTTATTTATTTATTTATTTAGTTGTGTGGGGTTTTTTTTTGGTTTTTTTTTGGTTTTTTGTTGTTGTTTTTTTGTACGCTTATAGTTGACTTCATCAAGTTTTTGCGCCTTATACATATTATTATTAGTAGTATTTCTCTTTTAATTATTTCCTTTTTTTTTCTCTCTCTCAAGGCCTGACTACGCGCGTTGGGTTACGCTGCTGATCAGGCATCTGCTTGGCAGATGTGGTGTAGCGTATATATATATATAGATTTGTCCGAACGCAGTGACGCCTCCTTGAGCTACTGAAACTGAAACTCTCCTTCTCTGTCTCTTCCTTTTGCTCTCTCTCTCTCTCTCTGTGTTGTTATCTCCATCTTTCGGTCTCTCTGTATTATTATAAGTACTCAATCGTATAGAGAGTGTATGTCTGAACACTGAATCATCTTCGTCTCCGAGTCTCTCTCTCTGTCTGTCTCTGTCTCTCTTTCTTTCTTTCTTTCCTCTTTCTCTCTCTCTCTTTCTGTAACTCCATGAATGCATAGTGTGTGTCTGAACAATAAACCATGTAAGTATGACGCCCTTCTCTCTCTCTCTCTCTCTGCCTCTGTCCCTGTCTCTCTGTCTGACTGACTGTTTGTCTGTCTGTCTCTCCCTTTCCTCTCGATCTATTTCACTCTATAATTCATTCCATTGTATGGAAAGTGTATGTCTGAAAAATACTCTTTGTGTGTGTGTGTGTGTGTGTGTGTGTGTGTGTGTGTGTGTCCCTCACACCCCTACTTTCTCTCTCTCTCTCTCCCGCTCTCTTTCGCTCTATTTCTATCATAACGTAAACTACTGTATGAACAGTCTATGTCTGAACAATCAACCGTCTGAGTCTCTTTCTCTCCTACCCCCCCCCCCCCTCCAACCCCCCCTCCCCCTCTCTATCTCTCTCTTTTCACCCTTTCTCTCTTTCGCTCTCTACTGGAACTCCGTTGTATGGACAATGTATGTCTGAAAATAAACTATTTGAGTCTGAGTCTGAGTCTGAGTCTGGGTCTGAGTCTGAGTCTGGGTCTGAGTCTGGGTCTGGGTCTGGGTCTGGGTCAGAGTCTGGTCTGAGTCTGTCTGGGTCTGGATCTGAGTCTGTCTGGGTCTGGGTCTGAGTCTAGGTCTGGATCTGGGTCTGAGTCCGAGTCTGGGTCTGAGTCTGGGTCTGGGTCTGGGTCTGAGTCTGAGTCTGGGTCTGGGTCTGAGTCTGGGTCTGGGTCTGGGTCTGAGTCTGTCTGGGTCTGAGTCTGGGTCCGAGTCTGGGTCTGGGTCTGAGTCTGGGTCTGGGTCTCCCTCTCTCTCTCTCTCTAGCAGCGTGAAGTTTGCACAGCGTTAAAAAAAAAAAAAAAAAAGTTAGAGAGGAAGGTGGCAGAATGGTTAAGACACTTATTTGCTGATACAGTGTCTATGAAGGTCTAGGTTCGATTCCCGCTCTGGCCATTTCTCCCAAGTTTGACTGGAAAATCAAACTAAGCGTCCAGTCATTCGGATGAGTCGATAAACCGAGTGTCCCGTGTGCATCGCGCACTTGGGGCACTAAAAAATGAACGCATGTAAAAAAAAAAAAAAAAAATTAAAAAAAAAGTGTTGTCCTCCGGCAAAATTTTCGAGAAGAAATCCACTCTGATAGTTACACAAATATATATGCATACACTCAAGTCCTGACTTAGCACGTTGGGTAATGCTGCTGGTCAGACACACTGATATATATATATATATATAGATAGATAGATAGATAGATAGATAGATATAATTATATGTTTATGGTCAGACATCTGCGTAGCAGACGTGGTGTAGCGCCGAGTATATGGATTTGTCCGAACGCAGTGACGCCTCCTTGAGAAACTGAAACTGAAACTGAGAATGGGTCTTGATTTGTGGAATAGGTGTACATTTAGGAAAATTCCTAACGCTTTAACCAACTTTGTGCAGGGCAGCGTTCCATGAGCTGAATGATGGTAGCGGCGACAAGTTCGCTTGACGTTCAGTTGTTGTTGTTTTTTCTCTTTTTGATACTAAACCGATGCTAATCCCATACAATTAGGGCAGTTTTTAGCGCCAAATTATTAACTCTCTCCATTCGAACGGCGAAAGAGACGACGTTAACAGCGTTTCACCCCAATTACCATCATCAAAATATTGCAAGCGGAAGGCTCTTATACTGAAGACGTGAATGTTGACAAAGAATACCACAATTCTGACGACGGAAGCTAAAGGCTGGGTCATTCAGACACCCACTGGACATCCGAGGGGTCTGTGTAGAGGAGAAGAGAGGACTGGCCGTACTGAGTGAGTTAATTAAGCAAAGTCCGCGCTGCTAGTGTTTCTCATGCAACCAAGTCCTTCACGTTGTTAAAAGGTCGTTCATGCAACCCAGACCACGACTGATCACATGACTCGCTTTCCTCGCTTGGCACCACTCTTATCGTTCACTCACTGCTGGTTACGCGCTCTTGTGCTGCTGCAGTTCTTGCTGATGATCACCACACACTTTTATCAGCGAAAGAAAAAAAATATCGTTTAATCACTACTGCATTCCAATATTTCCAAGGAAGGAATTAAAAAAAAAAAAAAACAAGCTCCAACTGGCAACTTGCATGCAGATACAGAAACATTGTACATAATAAGTGGTGAATGAATTAATGCGCAGTACTCAGTTCAGAAATCCTGAAATGCACGATGCATAAAAGTAATATGTAACTATGTATACACGTTTATACGAAAGCAATAAGTGCTTCCCTTATGTAAAAAGTTATCACAGGTAATTCTGCTTAATATATTATGTTCAAGTTCACATAAAAAAAAGTAAAAATTATACCCTGTATTCAACCATCTACTGTGTCCTGTCTCTACGGGACTTCTGTCCCAGTTTGCGTTTAAAGAATATAGAGTTAGATAAAGTGTATGGAATATACTAAAACATTTGTCGCTTACAGTAATATCACATATCTTTGAATACAACCAAACATTTCCATTGAAATATGACACACCCCATAGGGCCCTCCCAGTACATAGACTACATTCTTTAACTCTCTCCATACGAACGGCGAAAGAGACGACGTTAACAGCGTTTCACCCCAATTACCATCATCAAAATATTGCAAGCGGAAGGTTCTTATACTGAAGAGGTAAATGTTGACAAAGAAAACCACAATTCTGACGACGGAAGCCAAAGGTTGGGTCATTCAGACACCCACTGGACATCCGAGGGGTCTGTGTAGAGGAGAAGAGAGGACTAGCCGTACTGAGTGAGTTAAAAATTGACACGATAAGCTATAATCTACATTTTTGTTGTAAAAAAAAAAAAAGAAAGAAAGAAAAGGTTAAACTGACAGCACTGATCAATTTAATGACGTTAAAATAAATCTGCGTTGTTACGTTGCCTGGTTACCAGACACACATTCTGTCCTCTCAAGAACAGCAGGCACTAAAATGTCATCAGTCACTGACTTCAATGACAAAAGCCAGACGAGATACAGAAACGGAAATGTGGAATTAAATTGATATATATCCATATGCTATTATTTAAATTTTTATTTCCGACCTTGATTTTGGGCTCATTATTCATTACTGCTACTGTTTTCCACTACTGTTACGACCATTACAACTACTACTCCTGTTAATGAGAAAGATATTGCCCTTAATAGCAAATCTGTGTTGGCTTTTTTTCTCCCACACTATCTATCTATATTAGTTTTCTACAAGACAAAAATACTACTACCGAAGACAGTGTGGTGTTTAAACAGAACAGGCGCAATTTTTAAGCACAAATTTTGCTTTTTGTTTGTTTGTTTGTTTGTTTTACCGAGAAAGGTATCTTTGCAAAGTTGTCGTTCTGACCGTTCAACTGCTGATTACGTGCGGATGATCAAAGCCTTCTTCTGATTGGTGGTAATTGCAGAGAACAGCAAAGTCTCGTTAGAGAGCTTCTGATTGGATCACTGAACGGTGGATATACATATAAAGGTCCACTGAAGGGCATTATGCGTGTGTGTGCGCGTGACTAAAGCCCTGATACAAACGGTAAGCGGTTAAAAGCGGCTGTCAGTCGGCTCTAACCAGGTAGGCAGCCTGTTGTGCAAATGATAACAACGACGACGATGATGATGATGATGATAGTATGGATATTCATATAGCGCCTATCCTCAGTCAGAGACCAAGCTCTTAGCGCTTAACGAACACACAGTCATTCACACCACAGGCTGTCTACCTGGGTAGAGCCGCGGACTGACAGGTGCCATTTGGGCGCTCATCATTCGTTTCCTGCGTCATTCAATCTGGCTTAGGTCACGCAAACACACCGAATATAAGCGTTATGTAAGTGCCCATAATCAATAACAAATAAATGTAAATACAGTAAAGAAGGTTCTGGCTGGTCCACAGCAGTAAAATTGTCAACTGGCAAAGGCTAGTATGGGAGGTTGTGTGAAAGGTCCACTGCTGTGTCAAGTTACAACAAAGTCTGGTGAGAGAGAGAGCAAGGGATCTGACCAAATCCCTCGCAGCGTGAGCTAGATATACCAAAGCTTTAGTAAGGAACGTTCTGATTGGTCCACTTCAGTCTGGCCAGCGGTCCCTTCTTGTCGGCCGTGACGATGTCTGTGACGTCAAAGATCTCGTCCTCCTCTGACTCCTCCAGGTCGTGTTCTACCACAGAGAACTTGGACTCGTCCACTCTGTGAAACACACAGGAAACATGGACTAGTCCCAAGTCCACTCTGTAAATATACAATATAATGGTCTCTCAATGTCTGTGACATCGCGTCGCGCTTACTGATGGTCGCTTTGCTGAAAGGGCTGAACAGCGTAATGGGGGAAAAAAAAAATCGTTCGTTGACTGTTTCTGTTGTTGCGTTTTTCGACCACGTACATGAACCGATACCCATCTCTGGTAGTGATATCCCCGACGGGGAGAAAATCATTCGGATGAGAACAATGAACCAAGGTCCCGTGTGTACGAAAGCATGTAGGTACACAAAATAAGTAAAGCATGCACTCGAGGCCTGACTAAGCGCGTTGGGTTATGCTGCTGCCAGGCATCTGCCTAGCAGATGTGGTGTAGCGTATATGGATTTGTCCGAACGCAATGATGCCACCTTGAGAGACACTGAAACTGAAACTGAAACTGAAACCGCACGTAACGGACGTAAAAGAAAACGATGGCATCAAAAGGGTTGACCCTGGCCAACATTCTGTTGAAAAAAAAAATCCATTCTGATGGGAAAGCAAATATACTTGCATGCTGACAGTAGGATGATAAAAAGTTGGGGGGGGGGGGGGGGGAGATGGAGGGCTCTGTACTGTAGCGATGAGCAGCTCTACCTGGGGACAGCGGCCCGAATTTCACGTCAGTTTCAGTTTCAGTTTCAGTAGCTCAAGGAGGCGTCACTGCGTTCGGACAAATCCATATACGCTACACCACATCTGCCAAGCAGATGCCTGACCAGCAGCGTAACCCAACGCGCTTAGTCAGGCCTTGAGAAAAAAAAAAATAAAAAAAAGTAGAAATAAAGATAAAAATGTTCACGTCAAGAAATCGGTAGTGACAAAAGAGTAATACAATACAAAACAATGAGATACAATACAATACAATAAAATGCAGTTTAATGTAATGCAATGCAATACAATACAACACAATAAAATACAATGCGATACAATACAATACAGTACAATACAATATAATACGATGCGAAACGATACCACACGATACGACACGACACGATCTACTGCAATACAATGCGATACGACACAATACGATACAATGCGATACGATACAGTACAATACAATACAATACAACACACTGCAATACGATAATTGCAATACAATACAATACGATATACTGTAATACCGTACCATACCCTACAATGCAATACAATACAATACAATGCAATCCAATCCAGTCCAATACCGTACAATACAATACAATACAATACAATACAGCACAATAACCACCCGTTGAAAATGGGCCGGATGGAACCTATAATACTACACTGTCATCGCCACCAGAACAACACAACGTTATCTCAGCTAGGCAGCGAAATGTCATGTGTGTGTGTGTGTGTGTGTGTGTGTGTGTGTGTGTGTGTGTTCTTCAGCTCAACGTCTATTTAAGACAGTGTACGTGATCATAGATCCGAGAAAATCCCATATACAAAGGACTGAAAACCCAATACAATGTAAATTGCAAGCATAAACAAAAAAAAACAAAAAAACAAAAAAAAATCATGAGTATGAATAAAGGAGGAAGAAAAGAAAGAAGGTATGAAATGTTCAGTAAATGTCCAGCTGGATTGTGAAGCAAACGTTTTTTTGGGTTTTTTTTCTTTCTTAATAAACAAAAAACCAAACAAAAAAAAAACAAGAAATTGTCAACTTCTTCAAACGATCTTTCCGAAAAGCAAGTTGGTGTAAAGTTGAAAAAAAAAAATTGGTGGAACATGGGTACTTTCTTGAAGTTTTAACAAGCTCCTGTTCTAAAACTCTGTGTGTGTGTGTGTGTGTGTGTGTGCGTGCGTGCGTGCGTGCGTGCGTGCGTGTGTGTGTGTGTGTGTGTGTGAGAGAGAGAACGTGTGTTTGTGTGTATGCGAGCTACTTTTGTGTGTGTATGTGTGCGTGCGAGCGTACGTGTGTGTGTGTGTGTGTGAGCGTGCACACGTGTGTGTGTGTGTGTGTGTGTGTGTGTGTGTGTGTGTGTGTGTGTGTGTGTGTGTGCGTGTACTTGCATACGTTTGTGTGAGCGTGCGCGCGCGCGCGACAGCCTGATTTGCTGCAGTGACACACACTCACATGGTCACCACAAACTGATTGCCAGCAGGAGAACGCCGAAGCCGAGCCAGTCGGATGTAGAACGGTCGGTCTGTGTCCAGGTCTGAGAAACTCTTCTCCATCTTGTTGAACGCCTTTCGGTACTGTCTGTGTCTGGCAGTTGGCCCACGAAAAGATAGAGACATAAAGAGGGACAGAGAGACAGAGACAGAAAGAGGAGGGGGTGGGGGGAGAGAGAGAGAGACAGACAGACAGACAGACAGACAGAGAGACAGAGACAGAGAGACAGAAACGGAGAGTCAAGGCCATCAAAACACACGTGTGATAAGCAGTTAATCCAACTAAGGAATCGAAAAGAGACAGTCAAGACTATGAAAACGCACGTTTGACAGATAAGCAGTTAATCCAATTATTGAATCGAAAAGAGAGAGAGTCAAGATTATCAAAACGCACGTTTGACAGATAAGCAGTTAATCCAATTATAGAATCGAAAAGAGAGAGAGTCAAGACTATCAAAACGCACGTTTGACAGATAAGCAGTTAATCCAATTATTGAATCGAAGAGAGAGACCCAAGGCTATGAAAATGCACGTTTGACAGATAAGCAGTTAATCCAATTATGGAATGGAAAAGAGAGAGAGTCAAGATTATCAAAACGCACGTTTGACAGATAAGC
>NC_134910.1:7799732-7806755 GCF_041734735.1 Babylonia areolata | reverse complement strand
CAGTATAAGCTTTACCCAGTCTATACTGTCGGTGTACTTTCAGTAAATCAGCATTAGCCAATTTTTACTACACTATCTAAATGTGTCAGAAATGTCATTTGCTGTCAGTGTCTGGTCTTCGCATATGCAATTACGTTACGTTATGTTACGTTACGTTGTGATGTGTTACTGCCTATTCCAAACCTTGCAGTAGCTTTTCCATGGTAATAGATACACATGTGCTTACTATGCATCTGCATTTCTGACATGTAAAACTTACCACATTTGGGTGTATGTTTTACAGACACTCTCTTCTTTTCTCCTCAATTAATATTGTATTAAAACAATAGAAACCCCTTTCGTGACTGGCCTAAATATGTTTCTGGCCTGTGCGAGGAGCTTTCTATCCTTTCACTTTCTATCCCTTTAATCAGTTCATTAATCCTCCAATTCAAATCCCCTTGTTTATATATACTACCCCGGTTCACAGTCTCACAAAAGTGGCATCGCGACAGGATACACCTTGCAGTCTTTTAATTCGTCAACCCTATTAACAAAATTCATTCTATTATCCAATTAAAACCCCTCAGCATTGAATAAACACCCTTTCACTCGGCCTGTCACATTTGGCCCTTGCGAGTAGGGATCTATCAATTATGTAACGCCCCCCCACCTTTTTTTATAATTCAAAACAACAATTACCCCCCCCCCCCTTACATCCGCCCCCTCCACGCCCACATGAAATGTATCACACACACACACACACACACACACACACACAGACACATATATATATATATATTTTTTTTTTTAACTTTTTTTTTTTGAGAGAGAGAGAGAGATACAGACATAGAGACAGAAACAGACAGACACAGAGTGACAGTGACCTAAAATCATGATCGTTAATCGACAAACAAAATAATGAACGAACACAAACACACACTCACACAAACACACATAAGCACACACACACACTCGCGCGCGCACACACACACACACACACACACACACACACTAAGAGACAGACATAACAGACAGACAGACAGACATACAATAAGACAGAGACAGACAGAGAAAGAAAGATAAGACAGACAGAGTCACAACTGTATGCCGTGCCGTTGACGTGAGCAATCCAAGAGATGGACCCTATGCAATACCTCATCACTAACGTAACCCAGCCAGGCCCAGCCAACAATCCTTGGCAAAGTGGACGCTACTGGCTACACGGGGGTAACATTTTCAGGGTAAGGGGGACATTTCAAAACGAGGCTAAAACGCAAAAAAGGGGATATTTTGGCCGCTGAAAATGCCCGCATGGGACATTATGAACGATGAGAAAGCCCCCAGGGGACATTTCCAGAATTGGGGGACAGTCTGGGATGCTACACCGGGCCCCAACTTGGCTTCCCTCCCCTCCGAATTCTCTCCCTTTCTATTCTCTCCCTTGCAACAACAACAACAGAACGTTTCTCCACAAAAAAAAAAGGCTGTCTGTCACGTGAGCAGAAATCAAACGGGGTTTTGTTGGGCTTTTTTCTTTTTTTCTTTTTTCCTTTCTTTCTTTCCCTTGAAGGAAGAAATGAATTTTGCTGATCAATCACATCGACTAGGAGAAGATATGGAGACGACGACCCTCTCATCTTCCTTTACCGCCATCCAAACTGCAACTGGTAACCGTGGGAAGGGGAACTGTGTGGTCCATGAGATTTGACTGTTAACTCTCTCCATACGAACGGCGAAAGAAACGACGTTAACAGTGTTTCACCCCAATTACCATCATCAAAATATTGCAAGCGGAAGGCTCTTATACTGAAGAGGTGAATGTTGACAGAGAATACCACAATTCTGACGACGGAAGCAAAAGGTTGGGTCATTCAGACACCCACTGGACATCCGAGGGGTCTGTGTAGAGGAGAAGAGAGGACTGGCCGTACTGAGTGAGTTAATGTGAGCTGAGACTGGAAATATCATGTTCTGGAATCTGCGTCTGTTGTTCTCCTTTTTGTTGTTGTTGTTTGTGTGTGTGTGTGTGTTTGTTGTTTGTTTGTTTTCTCCTTTTTTATATTTTTTTTTTCACATTTAACTCACTCAGTACGGCCAGTCCTCTCTTCTCCTCTACACAGACCCCTCGGATGACCAGTGGGTGTCTCAATGACCCAACCTTTAGCTTCCGTCCTCAGAATTGTGGTATTCTTTGTCAACATTCACGTCTTCCGTATAAGAACCTTCCGTTTGCAATATTTTGATGATGGTAATTGGGGTGAAACGCTGTTAACGTCGTCTCTTTCGGCGTTCGTATGGAAAGAGTTAATCCTGTCTGTTCGTCAGAGTTATTTGTTAACTGAACAACAACCTTGCAAGCTGTCACCATATATATATATATATATATATATATATATATATATATATATATCACCTCTATCACTAAAGGTGGTGTAAATTGCAATTCTGCTTTATTGGTGTGGAATTTCCTGTGAAATTGTAATGGAGACGATGTTGAGTGGAACAGAAAATATAACCTTCTGTGCAAGGAGAATAAATTAAAAAAAAAAGAAAAAAAAAAAAGAGATGGATACATGGAAACTTACTGTTGTCGTGGCAACGTCACCAGCAGACAATGAACGTAGTACACAAAGAGGACAGACATCAACAACGTCACCAGAAGACAATGAACGTCGCACAGAGAGGACAGACAACGTCACCAGAAGACAATG
The DNA here is from genome assembly GCF_041734735.1 of Babylonia areolata. Lineage (NCBI taxonomy): Eukaryota > Metazoa > Mollusca > Gastropoda > Neogastropoda > Buccinidae > Babylonia > Babylonia areolata. The sequence goes on along the minus strand of NC_134910.1, from coordinate 7,804,062 downwards.
AACGTCGCACAGAGAGGACAGACAACGTCACCAGAAGACAATGAACGTCGCACAGAGAGGACAGACAACGTCACCAGAAGACAATGAACGTCGCACAGAGAGGACAGACATCAACAACGTCACCAGAAGACAATGAACGTCGCACAGAGAGGACAGACATCAACAACGTCACCAGAAGACAATGAACGTCGCACAGAGAGGACAGACATCACCAGAAGACAATGAACGTCACACAGAGAGGACAGACATCACCAGAAGACAATGAACTCTGCACAGAGAGAACAGTTGACGTCACCAGAAGACAATGAACATCACACAGAGAAAACAGACAACGTCACCAGAAGACAATGAACACGTCACAACAGAGAGCACAGCCAACGTCACCAGAAGACAATGAATATCACACAGAGAGGACAGACAACCTCACCAGAAGACAATGAACTTCGCACAGAGAGAACAGACGACGTCACCAGAAGACAATGAACATCACACAGAAAGGACAGACATCACCAGAAGACAATGAACGTCGCACAGAGAGGACAGTTGACGTCACCAGAAGACAATGAACGTCACACAGAGAGGACAGACATCACTAGAAGACAATGAACGTTGCACAGAGAGAATTGTTGACGTCACCAGAAGACAATGAACATCACACAGTAAGGACAGACATCACCAGAAGACAATGAACATCGCACAGAGAGAACAGTTGACGTCACCAGAAGACAATGAACATCACACAGAGAGGACAGACATCACCAGAAGACAATGAACTTTGCACAGAGAGAACAGTTGACGTCACCAGAAGACAATGAACATCACACAGAGAGGACAGACATCACCAGAAGACAGTGAACTTTGCACAGAGAGAACAGTTGACGTCACCAGAAGACAATGAACATCACACAGAGAGGACAGACATCACCAGAAGACAGTGAACTTTGCACAGAGAGAACAGTTGACGTCACCAGAAGTCAATGAACGTCACACAGAAAGGACAGACATCACCAGAAGACAATGAACGTCGCACAGAGAGAACAGTTGACGTCACCAGAAGACAATGAACGTCACACAGAGAGGACAGACATCACCAGAAGACAATGAACTTTGCACAGAGAGAACAGTTGACGTCACCAGAAGACAATGAACATCACACAGAAAGGACAGACATCACCAGAAGACAATGAACTTTGCACAGAGAGAACAGTTGACGTCACCAGAAGACAAAGAACGTCACACAGAGAGGACAGACATCATCAGAAGACAATGAACTTTGCAGAGAGAGAACAGTTGACGTCACCAGAAGACAATGAACGTCACACAGAGAGGACAGACATCACCAGAAGACAATGAACTTTGCAGAGAGAGAACAGTTGACGTCACCAGAAGACAAAGAACGTCACACAGAAAGGACAGACGACGTCACCAGAAGACAATGAACGTCACACAGAGAGGACAGACAACGTCACCAGAAGACAATGAACGTCACACAGAGAAGACAGACAACGTCACCAGAAGACAATGAACGTCACACAGAGAGGACAGACAACGTCACCAGAAGACAATGGACGTCACACAGAGAGGACAGACAACGTCACCAGAAGACAATGAACACGTCACAACAGAGAGGACAGCCAACGTCACCTGAAGACAATGAACGTCACACAGAGAGGACAGACAACGTCACCAGACAGACAGACAGACAGACAGAACGACAGACAGACATATATATATAGATAGATATTGTAAACAATATCACGAAACAATATTGTGTTTCTATTTTATTAACTCCCACCCACCCCACCACCACCCCCACCGCCCCCCACAACCTCTCTTACCCTTACTCTCACGAAACGCACTCCAAACGTCAGATGGTTCACCAGAACAATGAGTTTCCGGTGTAGATCGGTTTTTTGTTTTTTTTGTTTTTTTTTGTTTTTTTTAATTAACAAAAAAAAAAAATCGTCACTGATTGCTCTTTCCGTGGAAGGGGGTCAGTTTACTTTAAATTAAAATCGCCTCTTCGTTCCTTTCAGCCTTCTCTCGAGCTCAGGAATATCGCCGAACGCTCTTGCACGTGAGATTCGGCACGAACAGGTAGACAGCCAACGACTTGTGGTCATTTTGCTCTCCGGTGTGGGGTTACCAGGGTGGGAAGGGGTCCCATTTAAACGGAGCCCCGGAAGAATTACCGTACCTGGCGAGTGTGTGTGTGTGTGTGTGTGTGTGTTTTGTTGTTGTTTTTTTGTTGTTTTTTGTTTCTTGTTTTGTTTTTGTATCAATTGACATTTGGCGTGATTCTGTGTGTGTGTGTGTGTGTGTGTGTGTGTGTGTGTGTGTGTGCGCGCGCACGCGCGCGCGTGGGAGGGAGTCCCATTTAAAGAGAGCCCCGGAAGAATTACCGTACCTGGCGAGTGTCTTTTTTTGTATCAATTGACATTTGGCGTGATTCTGTGTGTGTGTGTGTGTGTGTGTGTGTGTGTGTGTGTGTGTGTGTGTGTGTGTGTGTGTGTGTGTGTTCTGTTGCGTTGCGTGTTGCGTGTTGTTGCAATGTGTTGTGTTGTCTCTAGCTCTGTGTGTGTGTGTGTGTGTGTGTGTGTGTGTGTGTGTGTGTGTTGTGTTGTGTGGGTGTGGGGGTGGGTGGTTGCTCGCGCGCACGCGTGTATGTGTGTGTTCTGTTGCGTTGTGTTGTGTGTATGTGTGTGTGTGTGTGTGTGTGTGTGTGTGTGTGTGTGGGTGGGTGGGTGGTTGCGTGTGTACATGTGTGTCTGTGTGTGTGTGTGTGCGTGTGTACATGTGCGTGCGCGTGTGTGTGTGTGTATGCAGGTGTGCATATGTGTGTGTGTGTGTGTGTTGTCTGTAGCTCTGTGTGTGTGTGTGTGTGTGTGTGTGTGTGTGTGTGTGTGTGTGTGATACAGACAGAGACAGACAGACAGACAGATAGAGATACAGAGAGGGAGAGAGGGAGGGGAGGGGATTGGCAGACAGAAAGACAAAGATAGAGAGACAGACAGACAGACTGACAGAAACAGAAAGATAGAGAGAGATATATAGATACAGACAGACAGACAGAGGAAAACAGAGTGGCAATGACAATGTCAATGACATTTTCATTGGCCAATAGTATTTTACAGCTCTAATGCTATCATCAGGTCACGTAAGCGTAAAAAAGATTTTGAAATAAGGAGACACAACAAACGACCGGAATACGGATTCACAAACACGTTAACACATGCATTTATACGCACTACATTAATATCAGTTCGTGTATGTGATTCACTTATCTGACTTAACAGACCTGCGGCATGTGACCGTCCAACTGTGTAGCTTAATCAGCCTCTGGTTATTCATTTGAGTTATACCTGTATTTTACTCTGCATCTTGTTTCTATTACGTTTACATTACCATGAGGTAAATCGTTTCCTTCTGATATCATATGATGCTTCTACAATGTATTTAGCATGTGAAAATAGACTGTTTTCACTTTCTGATGAAATTGCAGCTACGACATCATGTCTAATTGCAGCTTGATATGAAAACATTTTACAGTCATTTGATTAGCATTTCATTCCTTCAAAAATACTGGGTCTTGTGACGTGTGACATAACAGCGTTGTTTTATTTCCTTAACTCCCTCAGTAGGGCCAGTCCTCTCTTCTCCTCTACACAGACCCCTCGGATGTCCAGTGGGTGTCTGAATGACCCAACCTTTAGCTTCCGTCGTCAGAATTGTGGTAGTCTTTGTCAACATTCACGTCTTCAGTATAAGAGCCTTCCGCTTGCAATATTTTGATGATGGTATATGGGGTGAAACGCTGTTAACGTTGTCTCTTTCGCCGTTCGTATGGAGAGAGTTAAAACCCCATGGGGGGAAACTGTTGAAAGTGGTGTTTCAAGTCATTTGTATTTTGTATTTCTATTTCTATTTCTTTTATCACAACAGATTTCTCTGTGTGAAATTCGGGCTGCTCTCCCCAGGGAGAACGCGTCGCTATATTACAGCGCCACCCATTTTTTTGTATTTTATCCTGTGAGTTTTTTTTGTTGTTGTTGTTTTTTGTTTTTTTTTAATCGAAGTGGATTTTTCTGCAGAATTTTTCCAGGAACAACCGTTTCATTGCCGTGGGTTCTTTTACGTGCGCTAAGTGCATGCACGGGACCGCGGTTTATCGTCTCATCCGAATGACTAGTGTCCAGACCACCACTCAAGGTCTAGTGGAGGAGGAGAAAATATCGGCGGCTGAGCCGTGATTCGTACCAGCGCGCTCAGATTCTCTCGCTTCCTAGGCGGACGCGTTACCTCAAGGCCATCACTCCACATTATCTAAAAC
>NC_134910.1:7762232-7794732 GCF_041734735.1 Babylonia areolata | reverse complement strand
ACCCTCTCTCTCCCTCACCCCCTCTCTCTCTCCCTCTCTCACCCTCTCTCCCCTCTCTGATCTGCATCCTGAAGTTAGGAGAACACACACACACACACACACACACACACACACACACACACACACACACACACACACACACACACACAGTGGGACGGGGGTGGGGGAGGGGGGCGGGGGAGGATATTTTACTGGACGTGTCTGTATCATCGTGGAAGAGTGTGATCCACTTTTGGAGTGCTTTGGTATTGGGTAACAGGAAAATACAGTAAAACAGAGTAAATTGTATCCAATTTAGTTTAATTTTCGTACATCAGGTGGTCAACTTTCTTCTAAATCGGGTTCAAATTTCATGAAATTTCTGTAAACTACATCAACATGGCTTTGACAGATGATTTTCAGCGTGTGTATGAAGAGAAGCATTTCGGTAGAGTAATAAATGTATACAGTACAAATTATAAATGTGCGGGCGCTTGTGTGTGTGTGTGTGTGTGTGTGTGTGTGTGTGTGTGTGTGTGTGTGTGTGTATGTGTGTGTGTGTGTGTGTGAGTGTGTGTGTGTGCTCTTCCCATTAGTCCATGGGGTAATAAACCTCCGTCTGCATTTCTGTCTGTCTGCATGTTTATCGATTTGTCTGTCCCTCTCCCTGCGTCTCTCTCCCTCCGCATCCTCTCTGTCTCTGTCTCTCTTCCTCCCCCTCTCTCTCTCTTTTTCTCTCCCTCTCTCTTTCTCTCTCTTTCTCTCACTTTGTCTCTCTTTCTCTCTCTGTCTCCATCCCTCTCTCTCTCTCTCTTCCTCTGTCTTTCTCTCCCCACTCTCTCTCTCTCTCTCTCTCTCTCTCTCACTCTATCCCTCTCTCTTCCTCTCTTTATCCCTCTCCCTCCCCTTCCCTCTCTCTGTCTCTTCTCTCCCTCTCTCTCTCTTTCCATATCCCCCTCTCTCTCTCCCTCTCTCTCTCTCCATCTCTCTCTCCCCCCCCCTCGCTCTTCCTCTCTCTTTCCCTCTCCCCCTCTCTCTCTTTTTCCCTCTCTCTCCCCTCTCTCACACACTCTCTCTCCGTCTCTGTCCACTTGAAAATGATTTCTTTCTCTTTTTTTTTTTAACGCTCAATGACCTATTCCCCAACTCCCCATTGAAATGAACCCGATGTCTTTCTTCAATAAAACATCATCATCATCATCATCATCTCTCCTTCTCTCCCTCTCGTTCTCCCTCTCTGACATGCAGGTGCCACGACAAGAGTAAGCCGTCATGCAGGGAGAGCTGAAAGAACTACTGAATGAGGTCAACAGTCTACGACATCAGAACCAAGACCTGAAGGAGAGCTGAAAGGACTACTGGATGAGGTCAACAGTCTATGACATCAGAACCAAGACCTGAAGGATAGCTGAAAGGACTACTCAATGAGGTCAACAGTCTATGACATCAGAACCAAGACCTGAAGGAGAGCTGGAAGGACTACTGGATGAGGTCAACAGTCTATGACATCAGAACCAAGACCTGAAGGAGAGCTGGAAGGACTACTCAATGAGGTCAACAGTCTATGACATCAGAACCAAGACCTGAAGGAGAGCTGGAAGGACTACTGGATGAGGTCAACAGTCTATGACATCAGAACCAAGACCTGAAGGAGAGCTGAAAGGACTACTGGATGAGGTCAACAGTCTACGACATCAGATCCAAGACCTGAAGTAGAGCTGAAAGGACTACTGGATGAGGTCAACAGTCTATGACATCAGAACCATGACCTGAAGGGTAGCTGAAAGGACTACTCGATGAGGTCAACAGTCTATGACATCAGATCCAAGACCTGAAGGGTAGCTGAAAGGACTACTCAATGAGGTCAACAGTCTATGACATCAGAACCAAGACCTGAAGAAGAGCTGAAAGGACTACTCAATGAGGTCAACAGTCTATGACATCAGAACCAAGACCTGAAGGAGAGCTGAAAGAACTACTGGATGAGGTCAACAGTCTATGACATCAGAACCATGACCTGAAGGGTAGCTGAAAGGACTACTCAATGAGGTCAACAGTCTATGACATCAGAACCATGACCTGAAGGGTAGCTGAAAGGACTACTCAATGAGGTCAACAGTCTATGACATCAGAACCAAGACCTGAAGGAGAGCTGAAAGAACTACTGGATGAGGTCAACAGTCTATGACATCAGAACCATGACCTGAAGGAGAGCTGAAAGGACTACTGGATGAGGTCAACATTCTATGACATCAGAACCAAAACCTCAAGAAGAGCTGAAAGGACTACTGGATGAGGTCAACATTCTATGACATCAGATCCAAGACCTGAAGTAGAGCTGAAAGGACTACTGGATGAGGTCAACATTCTATGACATCAGATCCAAGACCTGAAGGGTAGCTGAAAGGACTACTCGATGAGGTCAACAGTCTTTGACATCAGATCCAAGACCTGAAGGGTAGCTGAAAGGACTACTCAATGAGGTCAATAGTCTATGACATCAGATCCAAGACCTGAAGGGTAGCTGAAAGGACTGCTCGATGAGGTCAACAGTCTACGACATCAGAACCAAGACCTGAAGAAGAGCTGGAAGGACTAGTGTGTGTGTGTGTGTGTGTGTGTGTGTGTGTGTGTGTGTGTGTGTGTGTGTGTGTGTGTGTGTGTGTGTGTGTGTGTGTGTGTGTGTGTGTGTGTGTGTGTGTGATTTCTATGAGACCAAGAGGCTAACCTGAGGAAACCGTTTTAGATTTGATTATTTCGTAATAAACCTCTGCCTGCCAGCTTACCTGCCTCTCTCTCTCTCTCTCTCCCCCCCCCCCTCTCTCTCTCTATCTCCCTCTCTCTCTCTCTCCTCTCGAAATGGGTTTTGATTGTAAAAGTGTATACATTTTGAGGGTAGGGGTGGGAAAAAATGATAATAATTATGGTTGGGTATGAGTTGTATGATTGTAGCGTTAATGTTGGTCTTCACTTTCCATATTTCGCTATATTTTGTTGTCGAATTTCATCAGAAATGTACTCTACACTTGTCATGATAGGAGCTGCTGGTCTAACCATTAGATAAAACCATTCAGTGTTCAGTGTTCTCTGTCTCTGTCTGTCTCTCGTTCACTCACACAGAGACAAATTGGAATCTCTAGAACGCAAAAAAAAGGTGGCTATGATTCAGGTGATAATGTTAGAGCAGTGAGGAGTGTGGCTTTATGTGTGAAAAAAACAAAACAAAAAAAAAACCCAGTCCTCAGAAGCCTGTGACTAACACGATGCAGTTATCATCATCAGCAATGGACACGGAATCTACAAACCTGCTTGAAGTTTTCACAATCAGCGATCAAACAGCAGCAATAACATCAATGAATCCACTCTGCCTCGTTTGATCGTCTTCATGAATGCACAAACATGCATGCACACACGAATGCATGCACATGAACATCTCACACATGCATGCAAGAGCGCGCGCGCGCACACACACACACACACACACACACACACACACACAGAGGTACATACACACAGACGAATACATACAGATATGAATACACACACACACACACATAACACACGCGTGCGTGTACACACACACACACACACACACACACACACACAGAAGCAGAGACAGAAACAGAGAGAGAGAGAGAGTTCAAGGAAATTTCTGTGCATACCACATACGATTTCTCTGTCTTTTATCCGTATCTAATGGTAGTTTAACTCACTCAGTACGGCCAGTCCTCTCTTCTCCTCTACACAGACCCCTCGGATGTCCAGTGGGTGTCTGAATGATCCAATCTTTAGCTTCCGTCGTCAGAATTGAGGTATTCTTTGTCAACATTCACCTCTTCAGTGTAAGAGCCTTCCACTTGTAATATTTTGATGGTGGTAATTGGGGAGAAACGCTATTAACGTCGTCTCTTTCGCTGTTCGTATGGAGAGAGTTAATGTAGAAACAATGCACCCGGCAGATTCAATTGATTAGAAGTCAGTTCTTTGGTGAATGAAGGCAGGGGTGCCTAATGGAAACCACAGCTTAATTATTAGACAGGCATCAACCGACCCAACGCTGTATCCGGGGCCTTAATTCTCCATCTTCCTCTGTTGAAGCGGTAGCAGCTGTGAATACTTATTCTCAAGTGAATCATTAATTTTTAATGGGGACATCTACACCAGCTGAGTGTGAACTTCAATCATTTCCGTGACCGTCCCCTCTGTTCTGAATGACCACGTGTTCGTAATGACCCCGTGTTCGTAATAATGCAGAGTTTGTAATGACCCAATGTTCGTAATGAACCCTTGTTCGTTATGACCCAAAATTCGTAATGACGCCTTGTTCGTAAAGACCCTGCCTTCGTAATTCAGAATTCATAATGACCACATGCTCGTTATGACCCAATCTTCGTAATGACCTTGCGTTCGTTATGACCACGAGTTCGTAATGACTACGAGTTCGTAATGACCACGACCACGTGTTCGTAATGACCGCGTGTTCGTAATGACCCAGAGTTCGTAATGACCCAGAATTCGTAAAGACCCGTGTTCGTAATGACCACGTGTCCGTCTTGATCCAAAGTTCGTAACGCCCCAATATTCGTAACGATCATGTATTCGTAATGACCCAATGTTTTTAATGATGCAAAGTTCGTAATGACCCAATGATCGTAATGACCCAACGATCATGTAATCGTAATGACCCAATGTTCGTAATGACCCAGTATTCGTGGTTACCCAATGTTCATGATGACGGTAAGTTCGTAGCGATGATGTGTTCGTAATGGCCCAGTGTTCGGAATGTCAATGTGTTCGCGATGACTTGATGTACACAATGACTCACTGTTGGAGATGACGCTCTGTTCGCAAGGAGGCGGTGATGTTTCTCTAACTGTATGTACAATTTTTGTCTTAATTTTAATTTCAGTCTGTTTAGCTAACAATTTTCTTGTATTGTTTTGTCTCTGGTTAGTCGAGTTTATTATTCTGTAATCTCTCTCTGTGTGTGTGTGTGTGTGTGTGTGTGTGTGTGTGTGTGTGTGTGTGTGTGTGTGTGACACTGTTCTGAAACGATCAGGTAAACGCATGTTTGAGATTATATAGTAATTCGGGGCAAGAGGCCCCCCTCAAGCAAGAAATCCGATTTCTCTTCTTGTTGAAGCCACGACACATCTTAACTAAGTGTAAACGATAGCCGCCCAACCATGCTACAACATATCCCAAGCAATCGTAGATTGAAACAAGCAATTATACGTAAGAGGCGATCAACTAAAACTTTTTTTTTTTTTTTTTTTTTTTTTGGCCTTCTTGCCCCATACTTGGGGCAAAATGCCCTCGCGCGAGGGGCAAAGTACCTTGTGTGGGCGTTTTGCCACTTGATCTAATTACCAACTTGTTTCACAGTAGGATATAAATCGCGTTGCATTTAGGTGTTAATCTGCCTACTTCAGTAAACTGGCAGTACTTATAGCTTTCTTCTTCTTCTTCTTCTTTTTCTTCATTCGTGGGCTGCAACTCCCACGTTCACCCGTGTGTACATGAGTGGGCTTTTACGTGTATGACCATTTTTACCCCGCCATGTAGGCAGCCATACTCCGTTTTGGGGGGTGTGCATGCTGGGTATGTTCTTGTTTCTATAAGTCATCGAACACCGACATTGATTACAGGATCTATAACGTGCGTATTTGGTATTCTGATTGCGTATACACACAAAGGGGATTCAGGCACAAGCAAGTCTGCACATAATTATGTTGACCTGGGAGATCAGAAAAAATTCTCCACCCTTTACCCACCAGGCGCCGTTAACGAGATTCGAACCCGGGACCCTCAGATTGAAAGTCCAATGCTTTAACCACTCGGCTGTTGCGTCAATCATAGCCTTATCCGTTTCTCTCTCTCTCTCTCTCTCTCTCTCTCTCTCTCTCTCTCTCATTCAGTCACACAGCCTTTATTCTTTCAGATTGTCACTCTACCTCCAGTAATCACGTAAGCACGCTCTCTCAGAGTCTAGACAATCCTATTATAATCACGTGAAAAGCAAATCCTACAATGAAAATGATCAACAAAACTGGTTGCAAACCTCTGTGTGTGTGTGTGTGTGTGTGTGTGTGTCTGTGTGTGTGCTTGTTCAGCTTTTCAAATCAATCAGTGTCACTAGAATTGGAATAAGGGCTAACTGGACACATGTGGGGGTTACGCCCATTGGAGGCACATTCGGTGTTATACCCGCACCTCACTAGGACTGGTGCGACTGTACCTAGTAAACAGGACCAGTCCACTTCCTCATCATTCCCTTCTTCCATTTTTCTTTTAACTCACTCAGTACGGCCAGTCCTCTCTTCTCCTCTACATATACCCCTCGGATGTCCAGTGGGTGTCTGAATGACCCAACCTTTAGCTTCCTTCGTCAGAATTGTGGTATTCTTTGTCAACATTCACCTCTTCAGTATAAGAGCCTTCCGTTTGCAATATTTTGATGATGGTAACTGGGGTGAAACGCTGTTAACGTCGTCTCTTTCGCCGTTCATATGGAAAGAGTTAACAATTCTTCCACATTTCTTTCTAGTCTTAGCCGTGTTCCTCTGCTGCTAATGTGACTTTTTTTTTCATGGAAGAAGTCTTCTTTGCCGAATGAGTCGCAGTCATCTACCGTCATTCACCAGTTTTAGGTCAAGACTGGTGTTCGGAATAAATGCCTGTTTATTTCCTACTGGTCATTGGTGGCATTCTGAAAACATTCATAGAACAGAGAAGGAACGATCCGAGTCCAAAGGACACTGTGAGACACGCTCTAGAGGCGAGTAGTAAATGTTTGTTTTATCGAAATTTCCAAAGTGGATTTGGTAGAGAAAAATATATGTCAAATGCCTGTTAATTATGTTATCAGCTTCTTCAGATTTCGAAGTAGTAATCATAAGCTGGAAATAGAAACAGTGAGACACAAAGGCATACCACGAGAGTTGCGGTTTTGTAAGGTTTGTACCATGTCTGACTGGTGATGAGTTTTTTTATAATGGAATGTCCCAATTATGATCAGTTACGAAATAGATATGTTCCTAAAAAATATTTGTCTCCAAAATCGGTTTTTATTTTTTGTTATATGCTCAAAGGAGGCAAAAAAGTCATTTTTAGCTGTAAGTAAGATGATTAGATTTGCAAATGTTGCCTAGTTATACTTTTGGAGTTAAAAGACATTTGTGTTTTCTCAACTTTTATGTGACATTGTTGTGTATTTGGAAATGTTTGTTCTGGGCACGAAAAGATTATTTTGCAGTAATCCTCCATACTCCAATAGGAGTGAAAGAATAATTAAAACTTGAAACTTGAAAGCAGGTGGATGACCGACTTTGCGGATGATCTTTCCCTCCTGTCCCATAACCAGCAGGAGATGCAGTGTAAGACCACAGCACTAGCGGACAACTCATCACAAGTAGGCCTCAACATCCACAGAGACAGGACGGAGATCATGAGAACGAATGCAACTGGTGCTGAGCCAGTCACAGTCGAAGGTAAGGTACTGGATGAGATGGAATCATTCACTTATTTTGGAAGCACCATTGACAAGCAGGCCGGCGCAGATGGAGATGTCAAAGTAAGGATTGTCAGGGCCAGAGCAGCCTTAATACAGCTCACGAACATCTGGAGCGTCACAGTGCGGTAAAAAATAAACTGAAATTCGGTTCTTCAATTCCAACGTGAAGTAAGTGCTGCTGTATTGTACTGAGCGATGGAGGATGAAAAAGACTGCACTCAACAATGTGTCCATATTCATCAACAGCTGTTTGAGAAGAATCCTCTAGACCCACTGGCCACACAAGATCAGCAGCATCTACCTATGGAAGAAGACACAACTGTCAGCTGAAAGGAGTTGGAAGAAGAAACTGAGGAGGAATCAGGCAAACGTTGCGAAAATAATCGTCAAGCATCACCAGACAGGCCCTGAGATGCCGTCAAAGGAAGAAAAAAGATACTGACCGAGAAACACGTGACGAAGACACCTCCAAGCAGACACCACGAAGATGGGCCTTACCTGGAGCCAGACAGAGGCAAAGACACAGCTAGGATAGGGGATTGTGGAGGTCTGTTGTTGACGATCTATACTCCAGAAGAGATGAAAGGCCTCACAAAGTCGTTTACCTGTTTCTCAGTAATGTTTGCTTTGTACGGTGGAGATGTTATGATGGCCGCAGATTCTGTTTTTTTGTAAGCCCACCGGCGTTTTGAATGTCAGATTTTGGAGAGATGTCATTAAGAATGGCCCTGATCTGCTGACTGGAACACGATGAAGGCCCAGATGCTACATGTGGTTATGGGAATGGACATCCACTTGTTAACTGTTCTGATGGCGGTGTATCTGCACGTATATCCCCCCTCCCCCTAGTCCCCCCTCTCTCTCTCACATGTACGCATGCTATGAATGCACTTTGCCTTTCAGGGTGCAATATACTATATTTGAACAGCATATCTAGCTTTCAGAAATCAATAGTGAACCCATTCTGTGTCCGGTGTGACAGATGCGAAATGAAAGACGTATGCCATTTATTTTGTCTGCCCAAGATACACATTCTTGCGTAAAAATGAAAATTCTCTTCTGTTATATCCCCTTCAAATTTCAAGATCTAGTTGCTCTGTTCAAACACATCAGATGATAGGATTTTAAAATTCAGAATTGATATTAAAGGAATACTCAAAGGTTGTAACTGCATAATTGCAAGGATATTTCCAGCAATTAAAAAAAAAGAAACTCAACAAAAACAAAACATATGATGTATAGTGCGTAGCTGAATATGAAATTACCTTGAATACCCTATAGTTGCCAGTGTCTATCCCTTTGTTCACATGGGTCTTACGGCCCGTAAAAAAATGAATATTTATTTTTTTGTATTTTGTATGTATGAATGCACAAGTACAGCAATGCTGTTTGAGATTTATCAAGCAAAACACTTTGTCAGAAAGAAGCACAAAGGAAGAGTTCACAATCTTTTCCAAATTACCAGGGGCAAAACGCCCACTGAAGGGGTAAAAGGCCCACTGGTAGGCGTCTTGCCCCAACACCTTGTAGGCGTTTTGCCCCAGTTAGAAAACATTACGATAGTAGAATTTCCAGGAAAATGCAAAGGAGACATATCGGTTTCAAACGCTTCGATTCAACAGCTGACACATTCCTTTCACAGAATAATAATTACGATCAAAATTTCGTTTTGAATGAACAACAGACATTGGCATTGAAATTTCACCAGTATGGGTTTTTACAGAAATTGAGGTGAAAACAATCAAGCACATGCGGAAAACAAAGCTGATTTCTGGGTGGCCTCCGTGTTGAGGTGTGTTTTTCCGGGTGTCAAGCGGAAGTAGTAAAATTGCCATTTGCTCGCTGTATACAATGATCTATATTTTGCTGGTGGGCGTTTGACCTCGACTGGGCTTTTTGCCCCGAAGTACCTATCACTAGAAACTGATCAAGTGACACGTCTGATGACTTTGGCGTAAAGCTTAGTCGACGCGTGTTTTGCGTCAAAACCGTTCTAGCGTTCGGTGGTATCACAACAGGTCTACGTTTCAGAATATCAAGACATGTTTGTATTGTATTTCTTTTTATCACAACAGATTTCTCCGTGTGAAATTCGGGCTGCTCCCCCCAGGGAGAGCGCGTCGCTACACTACAGTGCCCCCCCCCCCCCCCCTTTTTTTTTCTTTTTTTTTTGTATTTTTTCTTGCGTGCAGTTTTATTTGTTTTTCCTGTCGAAGTGGATTTTTCTACAGAATTTTGCCACGGACAACCCTTTTGTTGCCGTGGGTTCTTTTACGTGCGCTAAGTGCATGCTGCACACGGGACCTCGGTTTAACGTCTCATACGAATGACACCAGTTCTCCCACTCTTCAGAACAATCAACACAGGTGTTTTGAGTAGAAACAATTCCACTGTTCGGTATAATACAGACAGGTGAATTGGGTGGCAGTAGTTTTCATATTCCGTTCAATTAACACACGGGTTTTGAGTGACAATAGATTTAATGCTCGGTACGTTTAACACGTGATGTGAGACAGTATTTCCGTACAATCAATGCACGTTTTTTTGTTTGACAATAGTGCTACTGTTCGGTTGATTAACAGTTCTACTCTTCTTTACAATCAACAGTTGGGATGTGTATGGTAACAGGTCCACTGTTCCTTACAATCAACACCTCCTTTATCGGACAACAGGGCTACTGCTCTTTACGTAAAATCAGCACATGCGTTTTGTCGGACAACATTACTGTTCTTTACAATCAACATACTTATTTGATTTGTCTGACCATAGGTATACTGTTCTTTACAATCAACACATGTGATTTGTTGGACAAGTCCCCGACAGCCGCCACTCCCTGTCCACACTGTGTCAGAACCTTCCGGGCGCAGATTGGTCTGACCAGTCATCTGCGCACCCACAGAGCCCAACCCACCCACCCCCAGGATGACTAGATGGTCCTCGTCGATCCCGACGGACGAACCACACACTACTACTACTACTACTTATTCAGCGCTGAATCTTGTACAGAGACAAATCGAAACGCTTTCACACCAGTCATTCACACGCATGCATAACTCTAAAACAGAAGAAACTGAAGATAAGGAAGAGGCAGAGAAAGCAGGCTATCTTGGGAAGATGTGAGTTTCAAGACCACACTTGAAAGAGCTGAGTGCGAAGACCTGATGAAGCGAAAGAGGAATGTTTTTTTCCCAATTGCAAGGTCCAGAGACAGAGAAAGAACGGCGGCCGACAGTGAAGTGTTTGAATCTGGGTATGCGTAAACAGAGTGAATCCGAAGTCGATCGTAGACAGCGAGATGGAGTGAGAGCTGAAGGCAGCCACAGAGATAGGAAGGGGCAGATCTGTGAATACATTTATAACAGAGTGCTGAACTTGTACTTTATTCTGTGTGAGACAATAGGCCAAATGATCTTTATAAACAACACAGGTGTTTTATCTAATTCTACTGTTCGGTTCAGTCGACGCAACTCTAATTTTTTCTAACAGTTAACCTTCATTATCATATTTTGTTTATCAAAACATAGCTAAATCGATAAACACGCGAAATGAGAATTTAAACAAATGACTGAAATAAACACACAAGAGAAGAAAATGAATACATGTATATCAGTTTAAGATCGAAGAATAAATAAAATGTCAAACACGTATGTCAGTCTCTTACATCTTTACTGTCATCTCCAGTCTGGCAAAGCAAACAAACGATACAAATAATTTCTAGCAACATTATTGGTTTTTATCTGTCTTCCATTAGACCTTGAATGGTGGTCAGGACGCTAGTCTTTTGGATGAAACGAAAACACCGAGAACCCGTACGTAACTTACACTTAACTCACTCAGTACGGCCAGTCCTCTCTTCTCCTCTACACAGACCCCTCGGATGTCCAGTGGGTGTCTGAATGACCCAACCTTTAGCTTCCGTCGTCAGAATTGTGATATTCTTTGTCAACATTCACCTCTTCAGTATAAGAGCCTTCCGCTTGCAATATTTTGATGATGGTAATTGGGGTGAAACGCTGTTAACGTCGTCTCTTTCGCCGCTCGTATGGAGAGAGTTAAAGCACGTAAAAAAAAAAAAAATCCAACGACAGAGTTGTCCCTGGCAAAGTGATGTGGAGTAATCTACTTTCATAAGAAACTAAGCGAAAATCGGGGATGGCGATGTACACTACCTGTGGAGAGCAGCTATAATTTCACACAAAGAAATCGTGATTTAAAAAGCAATACAGTGCAATGCAAAAGAGTCCACGCGGCGATGTAAAGTGTTTAACATGTATACATGTGTGTGTGTGTGTGTGTGTGTGTGTGTTTTCAGTACTGAGTTTTTGTTAGCAAACACAGCAGACACGATTTATTTGTATTTGTATTTGTATTTCTTTTCATCACAACAGATTTCTCTGTATGAAATTCGGGCTGCTCTCCCCAGGGAGAGCGCGTCGCTACACTACAGCGCCACCCATTTTTTTTTTTGTATTTTTTCCTGCGTGCGGTTTTATTTGTTTTTCCTATCGAAGCGGATTTTTCTACATAATTTTGCCAGGAACAACCCTTTTGTTGCCGTGGGTTCTTTTACGTGCGCTAAGTGCATGCTGCACACGGAACCTCGGTTTATCGTCTCATCCGAATGACTAGCGTTCAGACCACCACTTAAGGTCTAGTGGAGGGGGAGAAAATATCGGCGGCTGAGTCGTAATTCGAACCAGCGCGCTCAGATTCTCTCTCGCTTCCTAGGCGGACGCGTTACCTCTAGGCCACCACTCCACTAAAGGGAATTTAAAGGGAAAAAACTCCTTACTAAAGAAAAAAAAAGAATATGGAGTCATAAGCACACACTATAGATATCTGAAGTGTTAGTGTTAAGGTGATTTACCTGCAATTAATGTGATGAAAGCAGACACTCGTAACAGAAAGGAATGAAACAAGGCAAAATACTTGCAAGTTTGTTCTATTTCACAACTGAAATTTGGCGGCTAAAAATGAAAAAGAAAAAGAATTTTAAAAAAATAAACACATGGAAAGTGGAACAGAATCACACACATACACACAAACACACACACACACACACACTTTTTCAAAATCAAGCTACACTCCAACCACCAAAACACAACTTGCCCTTCACAATGGCGGCGATTCTGACGTGAGAATTAAGAAAGACAGACAGACAGACAGACAAGACAGACCAGACCATCCCCCCAAGGGACGTTCACAGTTGCAGTCACACACACACACACACACACTCTCTCTCTCTCTCTCACCGTCTGCTTGAAGAGCCACTCACAATGTCAAGACCTGAACTGTCGGTGTGTCACAAACCGTACACACCTCCCGTCTATTTATAGCTGGCTTCAGGCCGGCCCGCGTGGTCCCGAGCAGGTCATGTGAGGCAGGCGTGGACTGGACGGAGGACCGTCGCCTTGTTTGTGTCGCGTCCATTGATTGGTTCCTTTCTTCCCTCCCTCCCTCCCTCCCTCCCTCCCTACCAAGCCTTGTCACAATCACTGCAGCAGGCAGGCCTGCATGGCATATGTGGATGGAATGGATGGAGAGGGGGGTGTGGGTGCTGGGCGGGTGGGGGTGGGAGTCGCGGAGGGAGGAGGGGGCAGGGGGTACCGGAGTGGGGGGGGCGGGGAGGGAAGAGGATGAGTTGGGACAGGGAGTGTGGTAGGGGAGAGAGAGAGAGAGAGAGAGAGGGGGGGGGGGGGTCGGGGAAGGAAAGGAGGGAGGGCGGGAGTGACAGTGGGCGTTGTATGTTGACCAAAAAAAAAAAAAAAAAAAAAAAAAAGGTTGTGTTTCTGTAACAGTTTCATAGCTCATTATTTGAAAAAAAGAAAGAAAAAAAGAAGAAGAAAAAAAGAGAAAAAAAAGTATTTGTTTCAATTGGAGTGCGTTTTTGTTACACTTCCGCCAGCACACACACACACACACACACACACACACACACACACACACACACACACACACACACACACACGACAAGACAAAACAAATTCTTTTATTTCGAGGATAATAGATAAGCACTGGTGTGCTTTTTTACATCCAGTCCCCGCCCTGAATAGGGTCTACACTACACAATATTTAATATTGTGTAGAAAAGAAAAATCAAAAGAAAACAACAACCACACACACACACACACACACACACACACACACACACACACACACACACACACACACATGGCATACAGGCACTAGAATGGTGTTAGTAAAATGCGTTGGGGAAAAAATGAACAAAATGAAAGAAACAAACACACACAACACACACCGCACCACAGACCAGAATGGGGGATAGAGGGTGAGGAAGGTTCTCAGTCAACCATACACATTTGACAAACAGTTTCATTAAAATGAACGATTTACATTACGCATTATGGCATAAGGTGGGAAAGGCAATGTTTTCTGAAGGTGGTTGGGCAATGGTGTTGTTTAATTGTTTTGGGGAATGAGTTCCATAGGGTGGCGCCTGAGTAAACCAGACTGGATTTGAACAAGTCAATTCTTGGAATTGGGATATGGACTTTGGGGGGGATTCCTTGATGAATTTACAGAAAATTTGTCTATTAATGTTGGTGGTGCATTACCTGTCATAATCTTTTGCATCATGATTCCTTTATTGTACTCTAATCTACGGATTAGTGGGATAATATTCGCTTGTTTATAGTCTGAGTCTAAAAGGGTAGTCTGTTTAAGGAGTACCAGCTTGAGCCCCCGTTTATGAAGATTCTGTAATGGCTTCATGGTATTCGCACTTGCGGAGTCCCATAGTGTTGATGCATAATCTATTGTAGACTGGATATGCGCTTCATGTATACCTACACACATGTATATATACATATATATATATATATATATATATATATGTGTGTGTGTGTGTGTGTGTGTGTGTGTGTGTGTGTGTGTGTGTGTGTGTGTGTGTACATATTTTGTATTTTGTGTTTTGTATTTCTTTTTATCACAACAGATTTCTCTGTGTGAAATTCGGGCTGTAATTACCTCGTCAGATACGGACAAGTCCCTGTTGAGGAGGGTGTTGAAGTGCTCTGCCCAGCGGGCAAGGATGTCTTTGTCTGTCAGGAGGGTGGTCTGGTCAGGGGGTGATCCTGTGATTCTCGGCCCATACACAGCTCGGAGACCATCATGGAAGGTCTTCATGTCGTGAACATCAGCAGCGGACTGAAGCTCTTCGGACTTTCTCTCCCACCAGGTGTTCTGCATCTCACGCAGCCTCTTCTGTTCGAGTTGCTTGGTTTGCAAGTATTGGTTCTTCTTCCTCTGGCAGTCTTTATTGGAAATGTGATCCTGATGCCGTATATGCAGTGTGTTCAGGAGCTTGGAGATTCCATAGTTGTTCTCGTCAAACCAGTCCTCTGTACAAAGCCGAGTGTGTCAGCTGCTGCTGTGTACACAGCATCTCTAAAGGTGCTCCATACCTCTTCTACATCAGTCGATGCAGGAATTTCTTTGAGAGCTGCTTGGATTTGCTGCTGCAACACGTCCTTGGTGATAGGGAGGCGGTGGATGTTCAGCTTCCTAGGGGGTTTCTGCCTGGCTGGTTGGAGCTTGCGTGCAAGTCTGATGTTCATCTTGCTGCATACCAGGCTATGGTCCGACCAACAGACTGCTCATCTCATGCAGCGTGTAGTGGAAACATCACCTCTGTCCCTCTGCCGGACAAACACATAGTCCATCATGTGCCATTGCTTGGAGTGGGGGTGCATCCATGTGTTCTTGTACTTGTCCGCTTGTTGGAAGAAGGTGTTGGTGATGGTCAGTCCATGCTGCGTGCAGAGCGAGAGCAAAAGCAGTCCGTTGGAGTTTCACTTGCCAGTGCCGTGTTGTCCTAGGACTTTTGGCCACGAGGAGAAGTCCACGTCGACGCGGGCATTGAAATCCACAAGGATGATCAGCCTGTCCTTTCTGTCTACCGTTGAAATGGTGCAACTGAGCTCCTCGTAGAAAGCTTCTTTGATGTCATCAGGGTTGGTCATCGTCGGGGCATAGCAGCTGATGACTGTGGAGAAGCGATCCTCAGACAGCTTCAGATGCAGGGTCATCAGCCTATCGTTTATCCCACGTGGAAGGCTGTCAAGCTGTCGTGCAAGTTTGGTTTGTATGGCAAAGCCCACGCCTGAGGTTCTTGGGGTGCCATCTGGCTTCCCAATGCAGTAGAAGGTGTAGCCCCTCCAACTTCTAGCTGGGTTTCACCGGCAAACCTGGATTCGCTCAGGGCTGCTATGTCCACCTGGTAGCGACCAAGCATTTTAGCAATGAGCGCTGTGCACCTTTCTGGTCTGTCGTCTCTGTCTAAAAGGGTGCGAACATTCCAGGCACCCAGAGTCAGGGCATGACTCCTGGTTCTTTTCTTCTGTTGTTTTCGACCGCTAGTGTTGGATGTCCAAGAAGGTGTGGTTTCCTACTAGGTACTAGGCGAGGCAGACTTTGTTTAGGGATTCTTTTATCTCCCCTTCCCCATGTGGGGAGAGCAGTGCTGTCCCTAAAAAGGGCTGCTCTGACGCTGGGAGGGTACAGGCGCTCCATCTGTCCCAGTCTACGGCGGACGACCATCACCCCACAGCCGCCTGCATGCAGAGTCGTGACTAGGAACTGCCAGCAGCATCCTCTGCCTGTCCCCGTTACCACTTCTCCATTGCCGCAGGGCTTGGGAAAACTGGGTGATGAAGGGCTAGCTCGTTGTTCAGACATTAGCCTGATTGCCTGACAAGCACAGGTGACTTCTTTTTTTAGTGAAGAGGAGTTGTGCAGTCCCTTCCCAACTCTCTCGCCTACCGACGCTCACAGTCCCACAGGTGCAGATACCGCCACATGTAGAACGGCCTCGGCAGGTGCAGGTTTTTTCTTCGGAAGTCCGTCTCCTAGGAGGATTTCCAGCCAAGGATAAGAGCTCCCCCTGCCCTTTGGTCATCCTCTTCCGCTTTCACAGCTGTTGGGAAAGGTATCCTTCTCCACCTGGTCCGTCGTTGGGAGACTTCACCTGCGGCAGGTAGTACTGGGTTACGTGGTACCAGTAGCAAGGGCTATGCCCCTGACCCCTGAGTTATTCTTCGTTTAACTCACCCGCTCATCCACTTGCACGCTTTTTCATCAGTTCATTCATTTATTCAGTAACTCAGTTATGCTCCCTCTCTCTGTCTCTCTGTCAGTCCATGAGTCTATGTCTTTATTTGTCTGTCTGTTTCTGTCTGTCTCTCTTGCTCTTCACTCTCTCTCTCTCTCTCTCTCTCTCTCTCTCTTTCGCACTCTCTTAAGCATTATTTTTTTCACTCACTCTCTTTATCACTCTCTCAATATCTCTCTTCTCTCTGTTGTCTCCCTCTCTCACACACACTGTCTCCCCCTTTCTCACACACAATCTCTCCTTCTCTCTCTTTCTCTCCTTCTCTCTCCTTCTCTCCCTCTCTCTCCTTATCTCTCTCCCCCTCTCTTTCTCTCTCTCTCTCCCTCCATCTCTCCCTCCTCTCTCTCTCTCTCTCTCTTTCTCCTCCCCCCTCTCTTTCTCTCTCTCCTCTCTCTCTCTTCCTCTCGCCCCCTCTCTCTTTCCTCTCTCAAAACATGTACGTCAAATGTTTATAAAACTTAAGTACTACAAGCATCCCTCTCTGTTCAAGTTGAATTTGTTAATGTCGTCAAGCAATATCAATGACGTACATAATTTTTCGGTATTCTTATATAAGGCATTCAAATTAAGAGAAATTGTTACTTCTTAAAACAGTTATAATGCATTTTTTGTTGTATATATATTTACACGGATACAATACACGGTTTGTTGTCTATATTAATGCTTATTTGTTTATGTGTTTTCGCTGAGTTGTATTATGTTTACGTATACCCCCTTCACTAGGGGCTGTGGCCTGATTGTGAATAAACCAGTCCAATTCCAATTCTCTCTCCTCTCTCTCTCTCTCTCTCTCTCTCTCTCCCTCTCCCCTGGTGAGTGTCACCGAGTGGGCAGCGGGCTGCGGCAGTTCATAAATAAATGGCAGAGATTTCCAGCCGGTGGGTTGCGGCAAGATAAAATGCTAGATGCTTTTAAAGGTAACTAACCACGTTGCATAACCGTGTGCGACATAAATGAGGAGGAAAGTCCTGCAGACTGACCATAACCGGCACCACGGACAACCGGCACTGACACAGCCAGAACAAGTACCAGAACAGGAACCACGGACTACTGGCACTGACACAGCCAGAACAAGTACCATAACCGGTACCGCGGACTACCGGCACTGACACAGCCAGAACAAGTACCATAACCGGTACCGCGGACTACCGGCACTGACAAAGCCAGAACCAGTAACAGAACCGGTACCGCGGACTACCGGCACTGACACAGCCAGAACAAGTACCATAACCGGTACCGCGGACTACAGGCACTGACACAGCCAGAACCAGTGCCAGAACCGGAACCACGGACTTCTGGCATTGACATAGCTAAAAAACCAGTACCAGAACCGGAACCACGGACTACTGGTACTGACACAACCAGAACCAGTGCCAGAACCGGTACCACGGACAACTGGCACTGACACAGCCAAAACCAGTACCAGAACCGGTACCACGGACTACCGGCACTGACATAGCCAGAACCAGTACCAGAACCGGTGCGATAGTGCCAGAACCGGAACCAAGGAGTGTCGGCACTGACAGAGCCAGAGCCGGTACCAGAACCGATTCCACAGAGTACGAGCTGGAACCAGTGACAGATAACACCGACAGGGCTGGAGGAAGGGCATGGAAGATTACATAAAGTCCTTTAATAAAAGTCCTAAGGTTCTAAACTGGCCATTGCAACCCAAACCAGAGTGCTCTTTGGTTGATGCAGGACGTGTAATATAACAGCATTAGATTTAAAATGAATGATAAATCCTGGCCCTGACGTTTTCGTTTGACAAGAGAAAAGGGCAAGAACACAGACCTTCCACACACACACGCACACACACTCTCTCTCTCTCTCCCCCCCCCCCCCCCACACACACACATATACACATGTATGATAGTCGTGTCCAACTTTGTGGAGTGATGGCCTAGAGGTAACGCGTCCGCCTGGAAAGCGAGAGAATCTGAGCGCGCTGGTTCGAATCACGGCTCGGCCGCCGATATTTTCTCACCCTCCACTAGACCTTGAGTGGTGGTCTGGACGCTAGTCATTCGGATGAGACGATAAACAGAGGTCCCGTGTGCAGCATGCACTTAGCGCACGTAAAAGAACCTACGACAACAAAAGGGTTGTTCCTGGCAAAATTCTGTAGGAAAATCCACTAAGATAGGAAAAACAAAAAAACTGCACGCAGGAAAAAATACAAAACAAGAGAGGCAAGGCCTTCAAGACTCACTTGTGATACACTTAAAAAAAAATCCAAGCTTTTTATGTATTGAGTATAATTTCAAAATGTAATGTTTAAGATGAGAAAGATCAGTTTAAAGCAAATTAACTGCCCTAGCATTAATTACAGAGTAATTTCCCTTTTTTACTATCTGCACCAAAACGTTTGCAAAATAAATAAAACTTCCATGCTTAGCAAAAGAAGTTCCTGTTTGAACAGAAAATGATAATAATGACTGCTCTTGTTGTTGGGTCAGGATATCAGATCAAAGTGCCACGTTTAGAAAATACAAAAAATATAAATATAACAGTAAATGCAGTCTGCATATAATTAGGCTTCATTTTTTTGTTGTTGTTTTTTTTGTGCCCATCCCAGAGGTGCAATATTGTTTTAAACAAGATGACTGGAAAGAACTGAATTTTCCCCATTTTCATGCCTAATTTGGTGTCAACTGACAAAGTATTTGCAGAGAAAATGTCAATGTTAAAGTTTACCACGGACACACAGACACACACACAGACAACCGAACACCGGGTTAAAACATAGACTCACTTTGTTTACACAAGTGAGTCAAAAATGGGTGGCGCTGTAGTGTAGCGACGCGCTCTCCCTGGGGAGAGCAGCCCGAATTTCACACAGAGAAATCTGTTGTGATAAAAAGAAATACAAATACAAATACTTTGACCATCAGAGCAGCAGTGGAGTGGACTGCTGTCCCGACAATCTGGGCTAGAATCTAAGTGGAGAGTGCATTGCCCAAGGTACGCTCGGCCAAGAGGGTTTCAGGACAATCGGAGCTGGAGATGGTCCCCAAAGGCCAGTCAGCCCCCGGGACTGCAGCACTAAGAGCCAGTGCAATCTTGCCTCCTGGTCTGAGTCATAGTCCTTCACACATGACTAAGCTGTGAATGAATTCCCATTTCGGTAGATAACCAACCCAATGATCGTCAGTTGGTGTTGGTCCAGCTGTAAAGCTTATGCCAAGCTTTGATTTAAGACGAGTGAGCCGGGCGCCACAAACACACACACACTTAACAGAGAAGAGGAAACAGAGATGTTCATTAAAAAGAAGAGAAAGTGGTTCAGAAAAGGAGGAGAGATGGACATCAACGTTGTCTGTATCTCAGGTTTGTCCTCAATACAGCCAGCCTCTACTGCTGGTACCACCAATTAAGTCCTTCCCTTGGGGCCTACAGTCAGCTCTTTCACTGCCGACACCATAGCGAGTGTGTGTGTGTGTGTGTGTGTGTGTGTGTGTAAGAGAGAGTGTGCGTGTAAGAGAGAGAGAGAGAGACAGACAGACAGACAGAAACTGAGTGTGTGTGTGTGTGTGTGTGTGTGTGTGTGTGTGATTGAGTGAGAGATAGAGAGAGAACAAGGAGGAGAGAGAGAGAAAGAGAGAGAGAGAGAGAGTGTGTGTGTGTGTGTGCGTGTATGTGACAGAGAGATAGATTTTTCGAGTCCATCTGGGGGAATCTGAGGCCACTGGTCTTGAACCTAGATAGCACAATACCCATGCAAACATAAACGAAAACACACACACACACACACACACAAACACACTGACTCAAGCGCTTATACAAACACACAGGAAAATAAACCTTGACAAGACGACAATCTTTATTTTCAGAAAAAAAATCGGATACAACACACACACACACACACATTCACAATTATATTTTTCAACAATGTGCATACCTCTACCTCAACCTCCCCCCCCTCTCTCTCTGTCTCCCTCTCTCCTCCCCTCCACTCTCTCTCTATATCTGTCGGTCTGTCTCTCTCCCCCTTTCACTCTATCTCTGTCCGTCTATCTGTCTGTCTACCCCCGCCCCCCCTTACCCCCCTCCCACACCACCTCACCCCTCTTTCTCTCTCCCTCCACCCACTCTCTCTGTCTCTATCTTTCTCTCCCTCTTTCCTCGATACCCAAGCCACGCGAGAGGAGAAGAACCATATCGTGCAGTGCACTGATGACGAGTTGTACTGCCAGTCCCAGCAGTGGGGTCTCCTTTCGATCCTGACTGGCAGTCAGCTGAAGGAACCACTGCCTGGAGACAGCTCACGTTTCCTCAAGTCCTGATTACAGTGGGAACGCCCAGCCAGCCCTACTGCCCGGGGGCAAAAACTTCAGCGGGGGGGGGGGGGGGAGTGAAAACGGAGAGACTGGACAGAAACAACACCGGTGGTGATTTTTCTTCTTCTTCTTCTTTCACAACTCTCTCACAGAAGCGATGGATTACGGTGTAACATGGGTGTAGAAAAAAAAAAAAAAAAAAAAAAAAAAGTTAAAAAAAAAGAAGAAGTTGGGATTGGGGATTTAGGTAAATGAGACAGGCGCAATAGCCCAGTAGTTAAAGCGTTCGACTTTTCAATCTGAGGGTACCGGGTTCGAATATCGGTTACGGTGCCTGGTGGGTAAAGGGTGGAGTTTTTTTTGTTTTTGTTTTTTTCTCTCCGATCATCCAGGTCAGCATATGTGCAGACCTGCTTGTGCCTGAACCCTCTTCGTGTGTATACGCAAGCAGAAGATCAAATACTGATCGTTAAAGATCCTGTAATCCATGTCAGCGTTCGGTGGGTTACTATGGAAACAAGAAAATACCCAGCATGCACACACCCCGAAAATGGAGTATGGCTGCCTACATGGCGGAGTAAAAACGGTCAAACACGTAAAAGCCCACTCGTTTACATACAAGTGAATGTGGGAGCTGCAACTCACGTACGAAGAAGGGTAAGAAGTAGGGAAGTGATGAGGGATTTTGTTTAATGCCGTGTCACACATATCGGTGATTGAAGACATTTTGTTAAAGTATTTACGTATACATTTGAGTATTATCGGTTACAAGGGGTGGGATATGTGAATGAATGGAGAGTTGGGAGAAACTATACAATTACAGGAAATTACTTAAAGGACTTCGTAAAAGAGAAGTCGTTAAAATATTTGTATTTGTATTTCTTTTTATCACAACAGATTTATCTGTGTGAAATTCGGGCTGCTCTCCCCAGGGAGAGCGCGTCGCCATACTACAGCGCCACCCTTTTTTTTTTTTGTATTTTTCCCTGTGTGCAGTTTTATTTGTTTTTCCTATCGAAGTGGATTTTTCTACATAATTTTGCCAGGAACAACCCTTTTGTTGCCGTGGGTTCTTTTACGTGCGCTAAGTGCATGCTGCACACGGGACCTCGGTTTATCGTCTCATCCGAATGACTAGCGTCCAGACCACCACTCAAAGTCTAGTGGAGGGGGAGAAAATTTAGGGGGCTGTGCCGTGATTCGAACCAGCGCGCTCAGATTCTCTCGCTTCCTAGGCGGACGCGTTACCTCTAGGCCACCACTCCACAACAAGCGAAACAACTGATATGGCACCTCGTGGTCTGGTGCCACTTAACAAAAGCAAACGTCAACATATGTGCTTTGTTCTGACATAATAGAAGGAGAATCTCCACTTGTAACAGCAGCATCTGTAAGAATTGAATTAGAAAAAAAAGCCAGTCCCTACAAATGAACACGGTTCCTGAAGGGTAGGATTGGCTTTGTATGGAAGTGAGAAATGACCACGGAACGTAAGTGTAGAAAGGAATCTGGAACTGTAGGGTGTGTGTGTGTGTGTGTGTGTGTGTGTGTGTGTGTGTGTGTGTGTGTGTGTGTGTGTGTGTGTATTCGTGTGTGTGTGTGTGTGTGTTCGTAATCGTGAGTCCTTTATCCTCAGTCTATATAATCTGAAGTCCCGAGTCTTTAATCCCGAGTCCACCACACCGAGTCTTATCTCGTGTCCATAATCGTGTCCGAGTCCATTACACCGAATCTTATCTCGTGTCCATAATCGTGTCCGAGTCCACTACACCGAGTCTTATCTGGTGTCCATAATCGTGTCCGATTCTACACTGAGTCTTATCTCGTGTCCATAATCGTGTCCGAGTCCACTACACCGAGTCTTATCTCGTGTCCATAATCGTGTCCGATTCTACACTGAGTCTTATCTCGTGTCCATAATCGTGTCCGATTCTACACTGAGTCTTATCTCGTGTCCATAATCGTGTCCGAGTCCACTACACCGAGTCTTATCTCGTGTCCATAATCGTGTCCGAGTCCATTACACCGAGTCTTATCACGTGTCCATAATCGTGTCCGAGTCCACTACACCGAGTCTTATCACGTGTCCATAATCGTGTCCGAGTCCACTACACCGTCTTATCACGTGTCCATAATCGTGTCCGAGTCCACTACACCGAGTCTTATCTCGTGTCCATAATCGTGTCCGAGTCCACTACACCGAGTCTTATCTCGTGTCCATAATCATGTCCCAGTCCACTACACCGAGTCTTATCTCGTGTCCATAATCGTGTCCGAGTCCACTACACCGAGTCTTATCTCGTGTCCATAATAATCGTGTCCGAGTCCACTACACCGAGTCTTATCTCGTGTCCATAATCGTGTCCGAGTCCACTGCACCGAGTCTTATCTCGTGTCCATAATCGTGTCCGAGTCCACTGCACCGAGTCTTATCTCGTGTCCATAATCGTGTCCGAGTCCACTACACCAAGTCTTATCTCGTGTCCATAATCGTGTCCGAGTCCATTACACCGAGTCTTATCTCGTGTCCATAATCGTGTCCGAGTCAACTACACTGTCTTATCTCGTGTCCATAATCGTGTTCGAGTCCACTACACCGAGTCTTATCTCGTGTCCATAATCGTGTCCGAGTCCACTACACCGAGTCTTATCTCGTGTCCATAATCGTGTCCGAGTCCACTACACCGAGTCTTATCTCGTGTCCATAATCGTGTCCGAGTCCACTACACCGAGTCTTATCTCGTGTCCATAATCGTGTCCGATTCTACACTGAGTCTTATCTCGTGTCCATAATCGTGTCCGAGTCCACTACACCGAGTCTTATCTCGTGTCCATAATCCAGAGTCCCGGGCCCTACTGTTAGGAAGGGGAGGGAAGTCACTCGGAGCTGCCTTAAGCCGCCTTGGTAAAATCAACATAGTAAGGGAGACAATTCATGGAAAATCGGCGATGTATTTATCGTTGGTTCAACAAAGTGTGAAATACATTGAAGGGCTGCAATATGTGATGCATTCTGCACTGTCAGTAAATCATTTTCCTTTGTGGTAGGGATGAGGAAGGAAAACTAGGCCTGTACTCTGCATTGCATCAGAGAATTCACTTTATTTGATGTACCAAAGTTATTTCTGATTCTGATAATAGAATAGGTAAAATATTCTTTAAAAAAAAAGAAAAAGAAAAGAAACAATGTTCACTGCGAAATAATGATAATCATAATTAAAATGATAATAATATCAATAATAATTGTAATACTAATAATATAACGAAACTAGTACTACTACTACTACTATTACTAATGAAACAAAGGTAGACACTGAGCAATTATACCTTTCGCTTGAGGATCCCAAAGGATTCAAGGGAAGTCAGTCCAACTGTCTGTTCAACATGAGAGGTGGTTAGCTTCACTCGGGGCGACACCAGCACACGACCCCAAGTGTCACCGAGAGAGTGTGTTGTGCAGAGTAACCTTCACCTTGACCTATAACTACCCCATCGCGTCCTCCTTTGGGACCCACACAACCATTATTCCCCCCCGACCCCCCCCCCCCCACCCCCACCCCGCCCCACTGGCTGACCAGATTACGATAACAATAATAATAATGTATAAATGTACATTTATACAGCGCCCTTTCTCTCTTCAGAGCTGAGAGTGCTTTACAGGAAAGAAAAAAATATTTCAAGCTTCATAAAACATTCATGACCACTCTGTTTTTTTTTTGGGGGGGGGGGGGGGGGAATCATACACACACACACTGAACTTTTTTTCTTTTTCTTTCTTTTTTTTTTGGGGGGGGGGGGGGGGGCGGGAGGGGGGGCCTGGGGGAGAATCACACACACACACACTGAACCTTTTTTTTTTTTGAAGGGGGGGGGGGGGGAGGGCGGGAAATCACACACACACACACACACACATACATACACGCACACACTGAACTTTTTTTTTTTTGAAGGGGGGGGGGGGGGGGGAGGGGGGGAAATCACACACACACACACACATACATACACACACACACTAAACTTTTTTTTTGTGAAGGGGGTGGAGGGGCGGGGAATCACACACACACACACACATACATACACACACACACTGAACTTTTTTTTTTTTTTGAAGGGGGGGGGGGGGAATCTCACACACACACACACACATACACACAATGAACTTTTTTTTTGAACGGGGGAGGTGGGGGTAATCACACACACTTATATATACACACACACACTGAATTTTTTTTTTTTTTTTTTGAAGGGGGCGGGGGGTGGGGGGTGGGGGATCACACACACATACACACACACACTGAACTTTTTTTTTTTTTGAATGGGGGAGGGGTGTGTGTGTGTGTGTGGGGGGGGGGGGAATCACACACACACACAGAGAACTTTTTTTTTTCTTTTTTTTTTTTGCCCTTTCATCTGCACTGTTTCAGTGGCATTACTCCCATGCCACTCCCGCTTTCGTCTATTGCAGTACGTCCCAAAGCCGGACGTCTACAAGGAACTATCGATGTTAGCTCGCCAAGAGGCCACACGCCAGAGGAGACCCTGCACTTCTGCTGAGTCACCTCGGAGGTGTTCAGTAGTGCCAGTTCTGATTTAACGTATTTAGGACAGCACCTACTAAGCCCCCTACTGACGACAATAATGCCTTAGTCGCGGAGCCAGACTGAGTGAACGTCCCTCCCAGTGTGGAGACCGCCATGACGTCCCTCCAACGACAGTCCCCTATGAATCTGCCAGAACTGAAGTCATTGACAAGACTCACCCCAAACGCGGAAGTGGAGGGATATCGAAACTGAGGTCACTGTGAGAGCAGGGCGTGAAAGGCCGCATAATTTGGGACTTTCTTAATACTGATGATCAAGAAGCAGAAGGAGGATGACGACTATGATGATGACGATCATGCTATCCATTTTGGTGCCAAGGCTGTACTCAACCAGACCCGACGGATACAGACAACTTGCAGTGTTGGTCAGGAAATTAAAAGCAACACACCCAAAGACGCATCCGTAAAGTGGATGATACTGTGTGGTACCAGTCTTCCCATCTAAGCCCGTTGCACACGTAACTCTGGGAAGGAGCCGGCCGTGGACTGGAAAACCCCACCTCCACTGGTATTCGAACCGGCGTCCTCCCAACCGTCAGTCCCCGACGCGAACCGCTTTGGCCTGGTGGAAGGTAAAAGATGGAGCAGAAAACGATTCGAAAAAACTCGTTTCGATAAGGACAAGCTGTGCAGTGCAGCGAGACTTGGCAATTAACTCATCACGCCTGGCAGGACGGTCTGCAATCACCACCGCTACCACCACGCGGCGCTCAAGCCCGCTCGCAGTGTTGTGGTCGGTGATGGTCACTTGGTCTGTGACGGCCCGGGCCATGTCACACCTCCCACCCATGTCGTCGGGTTTCACGATGCCGACCGGCACGCCCTGACCGCGCATCGTCTTCACCATGGCACTGTCTTCGGTGATTTTGTTCACTTCCGCTGAATCGAAGAGGATGAATACGTCTCTGTAGTGCAGACCATCTGGACCTGTTGAAAGGATTGATTGGTTGGTTGATTGATTCACTGGTTGATTGCTTGTTATTATATTAGCAGTTTTAGTGTACAGGTGGTAGTAGAAATAGTAGTAGTAATAGTGGTGGCCCTGGTGATGATTGAAATAGTAGTAGTAGTAGTAGTAGTAGGAGAGAAGCATGGACCGACAGACAGACAAAGGGGATCAGGCATGTCCCTGAGATTCTAGCTCTCGTTTCCAATGCTGGCTCGCCACCATCATTGTATTCAAACTCATCAGCGTCACACCAGCACATGTCCACCCCACAGCCCACCCTCAGCACCATCCTGCTGTGTAATACCAACACCCCAGATGGAGAAGCACGTCTGTGTGTCAACTGTGTCTACGTTGAATCACAGTAGCTGTGTGCACTGTGCGTGTGTCTATGTCTCACCGTGTCTTTGTGTCACCATGTCTTGTCTGTTGTTGTGTCTATGTATCACCGTGTCTTTGTGTCACCATGTCTTGTCTGTTGTTGTGTCTATGTCTCACCGTGTCTTTGTGTCACCATGTCTGTTGTTGTGTCTATGTATCACCGTGTCTTTGTGTCACCATGTCTGTTGTTGTGTCTATGTCTCACCGTGTCTTTGTGTCACCATGTCCTGTCTGTTGTTGGGTCTATGTATCACCGTGTCTTTGTGTGTCCATGTCCTTGTCTGTTGTTGGGTCTATGTATCACCGTGTCTTTGTGTCACCATGTCTTGTCTGTTGTTGTGTCTATGTATCACCGTGTCTTTGTGTCACCATGTCTTGTCTGTTGTTGTGTCTATGTCTCACCGTGTCTTTGTGTCACCATGTCTTGTCTGTTGTTGTGTCTATGTATCACCGTGTCTTTGTGTCACCATGTCTGTTGTTGTGTCTATGTATCACCGTGTCTTTGTGTCACCATGTCTTGTCTGTTGTTGTGTCTATGTATCACCGTGTCTTTGTGTCACCATGTCTTGTCTGTTGTTGTGTCTATGTCTCACCGTGTCTGTGTGTCACCATGTCTGTTGTTGTGTCTATGTATCACCGTGTCTTTGTGTCACCATGTCTGTTGTTGTGTCTATGTATCACCGTGTCTTTGTGTCACCGTGTCTGTTGTTGTGTCTATGTCTCACCGTGTCTTTGTGTCACCATGTCTTGTCTGTTGTTGTGTCTATGTATCACCGTGTCTTGTGTGTCCATGTCTTGTCTGTTGTTGGGTCTATGTATCACCGTGTCTTTGTGTCACCATGTCTTGTCTGTTGTTGGGTCTATGTATCACCGTGTCTTTGTGTCACCATGTCTTGTCTGTTGTTGTGTCTATGTATCACCGTGTCTGTGTGTCACCATGTCTGTTGTTGTGTCTATGTCTCACCGTGTCTTTGTGTCACCATGTCTGTTGTTGTGTCTATGTCTCACCGTGTCTTTGTGTGTCCATGTCTTGTCTGTTGTTGTGTCTATGTCTCACCGTGTCTTTGTGTGTCCATGTCTTGTCTGTTGTTGTGTCTATGTCTCACCGTGTCTTTGTGTCACCATGTCCTGTCTGTTGTTGTGTCTATGTATCACCGTGTCTTTGTGTCACCATGTCCTATCTGTTGTTGTGTCTATGTATCACCGTGTCTTTGTGTCACCATGTCTTGTCTGTTGTTGTGTCTATGTCTCACCGTGTCTTTGTGTCACCATGTCTTGTCTGTTGTTGTGTCTATGTCTCACCGTGTCTTTGTGTCACCATGTCTGTTGTTGTGTCTATGTCTCACCGTGTCTTTGTGTCACCATGTCTTGTCTGTTGTTGTGTCTATGTCTCACCGTGTCTTTGTGTCACCATGTCTTGTCTGTTGTTGTGTCTATGTCTCACCGTGTCTTTGTGTCTCCATGTCTTGTCTGTTGTTGTGTCTATGTATATCACCGTGTCTTTGTGTCACCATGTCTTGTCTGTTGTTGTGTCTATGTATCACCGTGTCTTTGTGTCACCATGTCTTGTCTGTTGTTGTGTCTATGTATCACCGTGTCTGTGTGTCACCATGTCTTGTCTGTTGTTGTGTCTATGTATCACCGTGTCTTTGTGTCACCATGTCTTGTCTGTTGTTGTGTCTATGTCTCACCGTGTCTGTGTGTCACCATGTCTGTCTGTTGTTGTGTCTATGTCTCACCGTGTCTGTGTGTCACCATGTCTGTTGTTGTGTCTATGTATCACCGTGTCTTTGTGTCACCATGTCCTGTCTGTTGTTGTGTCTATGTCTCACCGTGTCTGTGTGTCACCATGTCTTGTCTGTTGTTGTGTCTATGTCTCACCGTGTCTGTGTGTCACCATGTCTGTTGTTGTGTCTATGTCTCACCGTGTCTGTGTGTCACCATGTCTTGTCTGTTGTTGTGTCTATGTCTCACCGTGTCTTTGTGTCACCATGTCTTGTCTGTTGTTGTGTCTATGTCTCACCGTGTCTGTACGTCACATTATCTACATATCTATATGTTACTGTGTCTATGTACTGCCGTGTAGTAGTAGTAGTAGTAGTCTTCAGTTTAACTCACTCAGTACGGCCAGTCCTCTCTTCTCCTCTACACAGACCCCTCGGATGTCCAGTGGGTGTCTGAATGACCCAACCTTTAGCTTCTGTCGTCAGAATTGTGGTATTCTTTGTCAACATTCACGTCTTCAGTATAAGAGCCTTCCGCTTGCAATATTTTGATGATGGTAATTGGGGTGAAACGCTGTTAACGTGGTCTCTTTCGCCGTTCGTATGGAAAGAGTTAACGTCTTCCACTTTAAGTGATATTAGACGAAAAAAAAAGGGGGGTGGGGGTGGGGGGGGCGTGGAGGGAGGAGCGTGGTGGTGCGAACGGTATTGGGCAGAGGGTGATGAATGATGTGCGTCACTGAAAGATACAGAGCATTGGAAAAAATAAGACATTAAAAAAAGGGGAGACATAGGCACAATATGGAAGGAAACGCTAACAACTATAACAAATCTCCAATTGGACTATGCAGCAAACCTTCTGCAATAGCAGATAACATCTTGAAATTGTCAAAAAATACATTCAAAAAAATTTTCCGAGAATTACTGCCGTGTCTGCATCTCATTGTGTCCATATATCATCGCGTTTTTATGTCAGTCTATGTCACAGTATCTGTATGTCTCCATACCTTTTTCTTTTCACAGTGTCTGTTTGTTATTGTGTCTATGTGTCAACGTGTCTGCATGTCATGAGTATCAGTAGCTCAAGGAGGCGTCACTGCATTCGGTCAAATCCATATACTCTACACCACATCTGCCAAGCAGATGCCTGACCAGCAGCGAAACACAACGCGCTTAGTCAGACCTTGAGGAAAAAATAAATAAAATAAAATAAAATAACAAAATAATAATAATAATACTAAATGTCAATGTGTCCAAATGTCAGCGATTGTATGTCATTTGTCAAAATGCGTATATGTCACTGTGTCTTTGTCACAGTGTCTATCTGCCACTGTGTCTATATGTTACTGTGTCTTTGTGTCTATGTCATTGTGTCTCTATGTCATTGTGTCTGTATGTCATTGTGTCTGTGTGTCACTGTGTCTGTGTGTCACTGTGTCTATATGTTACTGTGTCTTTGTGTCTGTCATTGTGTCTCTATGTCACTGTGTCTGTATGTCACTGTGTCTGTGTGTCACTGTGTCTCTATGTCATTGTGTCTCTATGTCACTGTGTCTGTGTGTCACCGTGCCTGTGTGTCACTGTGTCTGTCATTGTGTCTCTATGTCAATGTGTCTGTGTGTCACCTGTGTCTGTATGCTGCTGTGTCTGTGTGTCACTGTGTCTATATGTTACTGTGTCTGTGTGTCACTGTGTCTATGTGTCACAGTGTCTATCTGTGTCACTGTGTCTATATGTTACTGTGTCTGTGTGTCACTGTGTCTGTGTGTCACTGTGTCTGTGTGTCACTGTGTCTATCTGTTACTGTGTGTGTCTGTGTGTCACTGTGTCTGTGTGTCACTGTGTCTATCTGTGTCACTGGGTCTATATGTTACTGTGTGTGTCTGTGTGTCACTGTGTCTGTGTGTCACTGTGTCTGTGTGTCACTGTGTCTATGTGTGTCACTGTGTCCTGTGTGTCACTGTGTCTATATGTTACTGTGTGTGTCTGTGTGTCACTGTGTCTATGTGTGTCACTGTGTCTGTGTGTCACTGTGTCTATCTGTGTCACTGTGTCTATATGTTACTGTGTGTGTCTGTGTGTCACTGTGTCTGTGTGTCACTGTGTCTGTGTGTCACTGTGTCTGTATGTCACTGTGTCTGTGTGTCACTGTGTCTATCTGTGTCACTGTGTCTGTCTGTGTGTGTCTGTATGTCACTGTGTCTGTATGTCACTGTGTCTCTATGTCACTGTGTCTGTCTGTCACTGTGTCTCTATGTCACTGTGTCTGTATGTCACTGTGTCTGTGTGTCACTGTGTCTGTGTGTCACTGTGTCTGTGTGTCACTGTGTCTGTGTGTCACTGTGTCTATCTGTGTCACTGTGTCTGTCTGTGTCACTGTGTCTATTTGTCACTGTGTCTGTATGTTACCGTGTCTACTGTCACTGCGCCTTTGTATGACTGTGTATGTACATTGCTGTGCATATGTGTCACTGTGTTAATGTGTTCCCGTGTCTGTGTATGTCAGCGGGTCTGTATTTCACATTGTCTGTATGTTTCTTGCGTCTTTGTATCGACGCGTTTGTATATCAATGTATAATATATATTATCACTATGTTTATGTGTCTGCGTATCAAATTGTCACTGTAACCGAACTATTGTCATCTTTGAGAAAAAAAAAAAAGTAGAATCAGTATTAGGATTGTTATCATCATCATCATCATCATCATCATCACTATCGTCAACAACATTATCATCATCATTTTCCAATTTATTTGCATTCACAACATGTATTACAATATGTATCACATGTATTACACAAGATGAGTTCACAACACGCATTACAATCTGTGTCGTCACAACACATGTGCTACAAGCTCTGTTATCGCTACAACAAATGTGTAGTAAAGAACAAAGCAAAAAAAAAAAAAACAAAAAACAAAAAAAAAAAAAAAAACACACACAAAAAAAAACACCCAAACCAAACACACACACACACACACACACACACAAACCCAGTCATATTACCATCCAAGCCCACACGCAAGTCTCTCAAGACTTCCACCACAGCCTCCCCGCATCGCTTGCAGATCTGAGGAACGCCCCAGGAGTGCCCGGACTGCGTCAACCCCTCCTGATCCCTGTGCCGTAACGTCAACACCGGCGGCCCGTCCGTATCCGGTGGACAGCTTCTGGCGCCGTACTTGGCTGTTCTGATAATCCTGTGGTCGCATCAGAAGTAGGAAAGGCTGAAACGTTCCTTTGCGATGACGGGCGCCATAGCCGAATGGTCAAAGCGTTGGACTTTCGATCTGAGGGTCCCGGGTTCGAATCACGGTGACGGCGCCTGGTGGGTAAAAAGGGTGGAGATTTTTACGATCTCCCAGGTCAACATATGTGCAGACCTGCTAGTGCCTCAACCCCCTTCGTGTGCATATGCAAGCAGAAGATCAAATACGCACGTTAAAGATCCTGTAATCCATGTCAGCGTTCGGTGGGTTATGGAAACAAGAACATTCCCAGCATGCACACCCCCGAAAGCGGAGTATGGCTGCCTATATGGCGGGGTAAAAACGGTCATACACGTAAAAGCCCACTCGTGTGCATACGAGTGAACGCAGAAGAAGAAGAAGAAGTTACTTTGCGATGGATGTTCTCCTTCTTGACTTTGAAGCCGCTGGTGCAAGCTGCATGAGCGAGCTCAGCGGGCGCTTAGCATTTGCTTAGCGTTTAAGAACGTTCCTAACTAGTTACATGGTAAAGTCTATAATATGCTTAGGAACAGGTTTGACTCTGAGGAAACGTAGCTCTGCAAAGATCCCCTCATTGCATCCCGGTCCTGGACCTTGGGATCAGCGGTAATTTCTGAGTTAGTTGATCAAACTTAAGATACGAGAGAGATAGAGACAGACAGACAGACAGACAGAGACAGAGAGAAAGAGACAGACAGACAGACAGACACAGAGACA
>NC_134910.1:7749732-7757232 GCF_041734735.1 Babylonia areolata | reverse complement strand
TCTCTCTCTCACACACACACACACACACACACACACACACACGCTTCAACGCCATCAAGCAGAATTGTTTCGCTTACCATACGTTTCCAAATAAGGGAAATGAACCAACTCACCCACTGAGAATTATGCCAACCACCCCGCACCCAGCAAAACTACACACACACACACACACACACACACACACACAACCACTCACCCTTCTTCATCAATCTCATCAATGACAACACAGAGTTCCCCGTCCCGTGTCAGCTTCGCCAGGGCCGGCAGGGCATCATGAGCACTGGTGAACTGGTGCAGGTGAACACCGGCAGGTGAGGACCACCTGTGGACCACGTCCCGCAAAGACCCCTCCAGCAGAAAGTGGATGGAGCTTTTGCTGTTCATGTCTTCGGCCGCAACAATGTGAACGATTCTTTCCTGTGCAAGATGGAAGTTTTCATTCATTCATTCATTAATAATCATGGATTAAAAAAAGGATTTTGAACCTTTGAACGACGGGCGCAATAGCCGAGTGGTTAAAGCGTTGGACTTTCAATCGGAGGGTCCCGGGTTCGAATCACGGTGACGGCGCCTGGTGGGTAAAGGGTGGAGATTTTTCCGATCTCCCAGGTCAACATATGTGCAGACCTGCTAGTGCCTGAATCCCCTTCGTGTGTATGTGCAAGCAGAAGATCAAATACGCACGTTAAAGATCCTGTAATCCATGTCAGCGTTCGGTGGGTTATGGAAACAAGAACATATCCCAGCATGCACACCCCCGAAAGCGGAGTATGGCTGCCTACACGGCGGGGTAAAAACGGTCATACACGTAAAAGCCCACTCGTGTGCATACGAGTGAACGTGGGAGTTGCAGCCCACGAACGTAGAAGAAGAAGAAGAAGAAGAACCTTTGAACCTGCTCTATCCCCTTCACCCCTTCCTACCCAACTGACTGACGTACCTGCCGTATCCACTGCATCGCTCGGAGAACGAGTAGCAGTGTCTTCCCCGTACCCGGGGGCCCGTGAAGAAACGCACAAGGATCGTTCTCTTCCAGGATGTCGATCTGGTCCGGGTACAGCGACAGGGCGGACCATCTCTCTCCTGTCTCCGCCACTGCATCGGCGTGCGTGCGTAGCGCTCGGCGAGGGGGCGTGACGGTGGGCACCTCTACAGTTGTTGCCGGCCCGCAGAATCTGGGGGAGAGGAATAACGAATGAATGAATGAATGAATGAATCTTTATTTTCCAACGGTGAAGATATTATTAGCACTTTGGCCGACTTACACATCTGCCGTTGTTCTAAGAGAACACACAAACATGTAAGCATATAAATGTAGTTATACTGAATACTTAATACATGTATAATGTACGAGTATAACACAGCGTCAAACTGAGAGACACAACATCGCTCACATCTGTACGGAACGGAAGCGAGTAACGCACACACGCACACACACACACACACACACACACACACACACACACACACACACACACACACACACACACACACACACCAAGGGAAAAACAACAACAAAACGATGGTGATGAAGGTGGTCATAAAGATGAAAACGATGACGGTGATGATGACGACGATGACAATGATGACGACGACGACGATGATGATGGTGGTGGTGGTGGTGGTGGTGATGATGACGCTGACAACAGAGACGAGGACAACAACACTAGTGACCAACGGCGGTGTGGTGTGGTGTGGTGATGACCATGACGACAACGACGACGACGGCGACGGTGGTTTTGGTGTTGGTGATGATGATGATGATGATGATGATGATGATAATAATGACAACCAACTACGACGATGACCACAAACTTATTTATGATACAGACTAACATGGTGAAGTGAAAGTTGTTGGGACTGTCAATACCGCTGTCTTATTACTGAGTTTATAAATTAATTATCTTACAATTCGGCAATAAGCCATTCCCAGGTACAGCTCATTTTTAATAGGAATTTTAAAAAAGTTTTCTATGTATGTTCAACAATGAAAACGTCTAGACCAAAGTGTTATTCAAAAAAAATCTAAATACTCAAGTGTCCTGGAACAGAGTTTTATATAAAATGTATCAGATTTGTGATATCTCACTCTTCAATGCCTACAAATGAGAATTATCCGCAGTATCACCGCTAGAAACATTTCCCTGAATGAAATGGGCTTAATATTTTCTCCCCCTCCACTAGACTTTGAGTGGTAGTCTGGACGCTAGTCATTCGGATGAGACGATAAACCGAGGTCCCGTGTGCAGCATGCACTTAGCGCACGTAAAAGAACCCACGGCAACAAAAGGGTTGTTCCTGGCAAAATTCTGTAGAAAAATCCACTTCGATAGGAAAAACAAACAAAACTGCACGCAGGAAAAAATACAAAAAAAAGGGTGGCACTGTAGTGTAGCGATGCGCTCTCCCTGGGGAGAGCAGCCCGAATTTCACACAGAGAAATCTGTTGTGATAAAAAGAAATACAAAACAAATACAAATACAAAATAGCGACAATCACTTGTACTTTGTGAATGTACTGAGGTTCCATTTAAGACCTGCTCAAGAATAAATGAAAAGAGATGTTACAATTGATTTCTTTTACTCTTTTCTTTGTGTGTGTGTGCTAAATAATGTATCTGCAAATGCAAAGTCGTCAGAGCGTCTTTCAAATGCGTATTCATTCCAAAAGTTGTTAAGCACAATGCTCAAGTCAAAGATCAATTGTGAAATTTTACTGGTTTTTGTTTGTTTGTTTGTTTGTTTTTTAATCACAATCTGTGAGCCAATACTTCGCAATGAAAAGGAACGACACGCCAGTTTACTAATTGATAATAATACATGTTCGACTGTAGTAACTACTCCCCCCCCCCTCCTAAGAAATTATTATCCATTCTATCTTTGTGATCTCTTTGCAAATATTTGCGCATGTACTGTTTGAATACTTTTCCATCTTCAAGCTCTTAAATGTAACTAGATATGTGTTTGTTTATTTGACTATTTGTTTTTGAATATTTTTCCATCTTCAAGCTCTTAAATGTAACTAGATATGTGTTTGTTTATTTGACTATTTGTTTTTGAATATTTTTCCATCTTCAAGCTCTTAAATGTAACTAGATATGTGTTTGTTTATTTGACTATTTGTTTTTGAATATTTTTCCATCTTCAAGCTCTTAAATGTAACTAGATATATGTTTGTTTATTTGACTATTTGTTTATCTTTGTGATGTTTTGATTTTTTTAAAAATATATATATATACATTTCACTTTTGTCTATAAAATGTACTTTTGAAATCACTTTCCTGTATCAGTGATAATCTTGTCCATGCGACCAGACGTCGAGCCCTGTACACACAACAATTCATTAGAAGCCGGACCATCATTTCAAACAAGAGAGGCAAGGCCTTCAAGACTCACTTGTGATAAATTAAGTCCCCTACCATTAATTACAGAGTAATTTCCCTTTTTTACTATCTGCACCAAAACGTTCTCAAAATAAATTAAAAAAATTCCATGCTTAGCAAAAGAAGTTCCTGTTTGAACAAAAAATGATAATAATGACTCCTCTTGTTGTTGTGTCAGAATAAGAGGTCAAAGTGCCAAGTTTAGAGAATACAAAAAAATATAAATATAACAGTAAATGCAGTCTGCATATAATTAGGCTTCTTTTTTTATTTTTTTGTGCCCATCCCAGAGGTGCAATATTGTTTTAAACAAGATGACTGGAAAGAACTGAATTTTTCCTATTTTAATGCCTAATTTGGTGTCAACTGACAAAGTATTTGCAGAGAAAATGTCAGTGTTAACTCACTCAGTACGGCCAGTCCTCTCTTCTCCTCTACACAGACCCCTCGGATGTCCAGTGGGTGTCTGAATGACCCAACCTTTAGCTTCCGTCGTCAGAATTGTGGTATTCTTTTGTCAACATTCTCCTCTTCAGTATAAGAGCCTTCCGCTTGCAATATTTTGATGATGGTAACTGGGGTGAAACGCTGTTAACGTCGTCTCTTTCGCCGTTCGTATGGAAAGAGTTAAAGTTTACCACGGACACACACACACACACACAGAGACAACCGAACACAGGGTTAAAACATAGACTCACTTTGTTTACACAAGTGAGTCAATAAAAGTAAATTAAAATCTTTTTAATGTTATTCTCTCATTCATCCAACACACGCACGCACGCTCGCACGCACCCACCCACCCACCCACACCCACACACCAACACACACCTGGCCAGCAGCTCGTCGTACTGCGATTCTGTCAGTGTCGACACCTGTCTGGCCACGGTACGGGACCACCACTGCTGCAGATTCGCTATTTCTGTCCCCGACAGCTCTCTGGGTTCTCCGGCTGGAGGCAAGTCATCAGACAGCAAGCACAGTTTTGCAACGGCTTGCACGTCGCTCACGCCATAATAATTACAGAGATCCTGTGGGAGAGAAAGAAAACAAAAAAACAAAAACAAAAACAAAAAAACCAGGAACGTTAGGTAGATCACAGTGTCTGAGGGTTCCTGTAGAAATTCAGGTGCAGGGATTCTGTTCATAATCAAGAAAAAAAATGAGGATGAATGGTGATGATGATGATGAGATGATGATGATGATGAGGAGGAGGATGTGATGCTGATGCTGATGTTGATGATGGTGATGATGATGATGAGATGATGACAATGATGATGATGTTGGTGATGATGATGATGATGATGATGACGACGATGCTGATGATGATGACGTTGGTGATGATGATGATGTTGGTGATGATTGTGGTGATGATGATGACGATGATGATGATTGTGGTGATGAGGATGATGACGATGATGACAATGATGATGATGGTGGTGGTGATGATGATGATGATGACGATGATGATGATGATGATGGTGATGATGATGATGATGATGTTGGTGGTGATGATGATGACGACGACGATGACGATGATGTTTGTGATGATGATGATGATGATGATGGTGATGATGATGACGACGACGACGACGATGACGATGACTTCATATGATGATGATGATGATGTTGGTGATATTCTTTTCTGTTCGTGAAGTCAGTTCCCAGTTTTACAACATGTATTTCTTGTGCATCTAAACTGTGTAATGTTTGTCTCTTTGTGTTTTTTTAAAAATATTTTTGTTTGCTTGCTTGCTTGCGTGAATGTTCTTGTGTGTGCTGTGTGGTGTATGTGAACACTGCGTTATGAAGAACTGTCATTTAAAAAAAGACTCAAAAATATATCATAAAAAAAAACACAAAAAACATGCACATGATGCTGGGGGGGAGTGGGGGTGGGGGGTGGGGGTGGGGGGGGGTAGAAGGTGTGGGGATGTTTGTGCGTGTGTGTATGCTTGTGCTTATACATTGCTTGTCTGTGTGTGTGTGTGTGTGTGTGTGTGTGTGTGTGTGTGTGTGTGTGTGTGTGTGGATGTCTGTGTTTCTCTTTTTGTGTCTGACTCCATGTGTGTGTGTGTGTGTGTGCGTGCGCGCACGTGTGTGTGGTGTGTGCGTGTGTGGTGTGTGAAGCGCAGGAGGTTTGTCATGAGCGCTTCCTATTTACACTCACGAGTGAAACAGCAGGACTGCTAGCCAAGGCCTGCACAAGCTGGCTGGAGGACACGTTGGGCAGCATCAGAACTGTGCTGACAGCCACTGACGGCAGGTCCGACACCAGATGCTTCAGCTCACGCTCTCCCTTCTTCAGCTGCTTCAGCGCTTTCTCAACCTGGTTTACCACCATGGACAATGGAAACAGCAGCTGAAGCAGCAGCAGCAGTAGGGAAAACAAGAGCCTCCCCCCCCCCATTCCCCTCCCCCCCTCCCCCCCGCCTCTCTCTCTCCCCCTCACACACACACACACACCACATACTCCTACTACTCCTACTACTGCTACTGCTGCTGTCACTTCTATTACTACGA
The DNA here is from genome assembly GCF_041734735.1 of Babylonia areolata. NCBI lineage: Eukaryota > Metazoa > Mollusca > Gastropoda > Neogastropoda > Buccinidae > Babylonia > Babylonia areolata. The sequence continues at coordinate 7,751,330 of NC_134910.1, read as the reverse complement.
CAACTGCTAACTACTACTACTACTACTGTTATTGCTGCTGCTGCTATTGCTGCTGCTGCTTTCGACATTCTCTTTCTCTGTCTGTCTGTCCCTTTCTCTCTGTCTCTGTCTGTCTCTATGAAGAAGGAGGGATGATGAGGGGTGGAGTTGACAAGGCAGGTTGTGTTACTGGAAAATGTCATTCACACAGTGAGTTTCCCCTTTTGGTATTGACGGGTTTTCTATTTGTAAACACCTAGGGCTTAGGTGTAGATAATAATAATAATGATGATGATGATAACAAGAACAAGAACAACAACAATAATAATAATGATAATAATGATGACAATAATGATAATAATAATAATAATAATAGTGATGATGATGATGGTGATAATGATAATGATAACAACAACAACAATAGTAACATTAAAAATAACAAAAACAATAACAACAACAACAAAAACAAAACAACAACAACAACAATAATAATAATAATAATAATAACAATAATAATAACAATGACTTAGTTGTAAGTAATGATAATAATAATAATAATAATAATAATAATGACGATAATAATGATAATGATAATAATAATCATCATCATCATAATCAAAATTACAACCATAATCACAATGACAATAACAATGAGTTATAGAGCGTGTCATCCAATGAAGAAGGTTTTAACAAACAGATCAGTCACTGCCAAACCAAACCCTTACACACGACTGGAAAACGTTAACAACAACAACAACAATAAAGAAAACAAGAGAGGCAAGGCCTTCAAGACTCACTTGTGATACACTTAAAAAAAAATATTAAAAAAATCCAAGCTTTTTATGTATTGAGTATAATTTCAAAATGTAATGTTTAAGATGAGAAAGATCAGTTTAAAGCAAATTAAGTCCCCTAGCATTAATTACAGAGTAATTTCCCTTTTTTACTATCTGCACCAAAACGTTTGCAAAATAAATAAAACTTCCATGCTTAGCAAAAGAAGTTCCTGTTTGAACAAAAAAATGAAAATAATGACTGCTCTTGTTGTTGGGTCAGAATATCAGATCAAAGTGCCAAGTTTAGAGAATACAAAAAATATAAATGTAACAGTAAATGCAGTTTGCATATAATTAGGCTTCATTTTTTAATTTTTTTTTGTGCCCATCCCAGAGGTGCAATATTGTTTTAAACAAGATGACTGGAAAGAACTGAATTTTTCCTATTTTTATGCCTAATTTGGTGTCAACTGACAAAGTATTTGCAGAGAAAATGTCAATGTTAAAGTTTACCACGGACACACAGACACACAGACAACCGAACACCAAACATAGACTCACTCTGTTTACACAAGTGAGTCAACAACAAAACAACAACAATAATAATAATACTAACAACAACAATAATAATGACTTAATTGTAAGTAATGATAATAACAATAATAATAATCACGATAATAATGATAATGATAATAATAATCATCATCATCATAATCACAAACACAACCATAATCACAATGACAATAACAATGAGTTATAGAGCGTGTCATCCAATGAAGAAGGTTTTAACAAACAGATCAGTCACTACCAAACCAAACCCTTACACACGGCTGGAAAACGTTA
>NC_134910.1:7737232-7744732 GCF_041734735.1 Babylonia areolata | reverse complement strand
ATAAAAACGGGACGGAGGGAGGGAGGGAAGGAGGGAGGGTGGGAGGAGTGTGGGTGCGGGGGGGGTGGGTGGGGGGAGGAGTTAGAAAACCCACACATCAGTCAGTACCTGAATTTGCAGCAGCAGGAGGCAGCCGTTCCAACACGGACTCTCCTGCGATGACCCTAACACCGTACGGCACTCGGTTGAAGCGGATGGGTGGCAGGAAGTATGTGGTGCTGTGTCTCTCAGGAAACCAGTCTTTGATGTTTCCCAGCCACAACTTCGAGGCTTCCTGTATGTGTGCAGTCAATGTATTTATAGTATGTGCGTACACACACACGCGCACGCACACACACACACATACATAAACACACACACACACAAACACACACACATATACATACATATACACACAAACGCGGACACACGCACATGCATACATACATACACACTCACACACACACACATATGCGTGCATCTATATCTCTCTTAGGTGGGTTATGAAAACAAGAACAAACCCAGCATGCACACGCCCGAAAACGGAGTACAGCTGCCTACACGACGGGGTCAATAAACAAAACGGTAAAATGTTACATGTCTGTCTGAGCGTGTATGCGTGCGTGCCTGAAATCTTATTGAATAACACAGGAAACGAATGATGAGCACCCAGTAGCAGCCGTCAGTCAGCTCTTCCCAGGCAGGCAGCCTGTTATGCAAATGAGCCCGTGTTTGTAAAACACTTAAGAGCTTGGTCTCTGACCGAGGATAGGCGCTATATAAGTATCCAGACATGAAGAGCTGAGAGACTGCACGCATAAAGGAAAAAAAAAAAAAAATGTGACGACTGTGATCCTAAGCAAACATGTGATCCGAAGCAAACGTGCTTTACTTTGTAAATACGTACTGTCATCAGATATCCATTGAGCTGACATTCTTATACATGTACATGTTGTACACATTCTCCGTTTCGTGTTGTTGAATACTAATTTGATAAGGAAATGTGACATATGTAATGAGATAGCTTTAACTCTTTCCATACGAACGGCGAAAGAGACGACGTTAACAGCGTTTCACCCCAATTACCATCATTGAAATATTGCAAGCGGAAGGCTCTTATACTGAAGAGGTGAATGTTGACAAAGAATACCACAATTCTGACGACGGAAGCTAAAGGTTGGGTCATTCAGACACCCACTGGACATCCGAGGGGTCTGTGTAGAGGAGAAGAGAGGACTGGCCGTACTGAGTGAGTTAAAGTATTTGAGGCAATCATAGTCATGAAATAGTCATGTTGAAAATATACATAGTACATATAAAGAAAAATGAATAATTTAACAGAACACTATATTGTAATATATATGAAAAGGCCTACGAGATATATGCTATTTAAGTTTTGAATGGGTGTTTCTGACATAGGTGTGCAATGTGCAGATCCGAGAGAGAGGATAAATTTCTGGGTGTTTCCGATATAGGTGTGCAATGTGCAGATCTGACAGAGAGGGTAAATTTCTGGGTGTTTCTGACATAGGTGTGCAATGTGCACATCCGAGAGAGAGGATAAATTTCTGGGTGTTTCCGATATAGGTGTGCAATGTGCAGATCCGAGAGAGAGGATAAATTTCTGGGTGTTTCTGATATAGGTGTGCAATGTGCAGATCCGAGAGAGAGGATAAATTTCTGGGTGTTTCTGATATAGGTGTGCAATGTGCAGATCCGAGAGAGAGGATAAATTTCTGGGTGTTTCTGATATAGGTGTGCAATGTGCAGATCCGAGAGAGAGGATAAATTTCTGGGTGTTTCCGATATAGGTGTGCAATGTGCAGATCCGAGAGAGAGGATAAATTTCTGGGTGTTTCCGATATGGGTGTGCAATGTCCAGATATGACAGAGAGGATAAATTTCTGGGTGTTTCTGATATAGGTGTGCAATGTGCAGATCCGAGAGAGAGGATAAATTTCTGGGTGTTTCCGATATGGGTGTGCAATGTCCAGATATGACAGAGAGGATAAATTTCTGGGTGTTTCTGACATAGGTGTGCAATGTGCAGATCTGAGAGAGAGGATAAATTTCTGGGTGTTTCCGATATAGGTGTGCAATGTGCAGATCTGACAGAGAGGATAAATTTCTGGGTTTCTGACATAGGTGTGCAATGTGCAGATCTGAGAGAGAGGATAAATTTCTGGGTTTCTGACATAGGTGTGCAATGTGCAGATCCGAGAGAGAGGATAAATTTCTGGGTGTTTCTGATATAGGTGTGCAATGTGCAGATCCGAGAGAGAGGATAAATTTCTGGGTGTTTCCGATATAGGTGTGCAATGTGCAGATCCGAGAGAGAGGATAAATTTCTGGGTGTTTCCGATATAGGTGTGCAATGTGCAGATCCGAGAGAGAGGATAAATTTCTGGGTGTTTCTGATATAGGTGTGCAATGTGCAGATCCGAGAGAGAGGATAAATTTCTGGGTGTTTCTGATATAGGTGTGCAATGTGCAGATCCGAGAGAGAGGATAAATTTCTGGGTGTTTCTGATATAGGTGTGCAATGTGCAGATCCGAGAGAGAGGATAAATTTCTGGGTGTTTCTGATATAGGTGTGCAATGTGCAGATCCGAGAGAGAGGATAAATTTCTGGGTGTTTCTGACATAGGTGTGCAATGTGCAGATCCGAGAGAGAGGATAAATTTCTGGGTGTTTCCGATATGGGTGTGCAATGTCCAGATATGACAGAGAGGATAAATTTCTGGGTGTTTCTGATATAGGTGTGCAATGTGCAGATCCGAGAGAGAGGATAAATTTCTGGGTGTTTCTGATATAGGTGTGCAATGTGCAGATCCGAGAGAGAGGATAAATTTCTGGGTGTTTCCGATATAGGTGCGCAATGTGCAGATCCGAGAGAGAGGATAAATTTCTGGGTGTTTCTGATATAGGTGTGCAATGTGCAGATCCGAGAGAGAGGATAAATTTCTGGGTGTTTCTGATATAGGTGTGCAATGTGCAGATCCGAGAGAGAGGATAAATTTCTGGGTGTTTCCGATATAGGTGTGCAATGTGCAGATCCGAGAGAGAGGATAAATTTCTGGGTGTTTCTGATATAGGTGTGCAATGTGCAGATCCGAGAGGATAAATTTCTGGGTGTTTCTGATATAGGTGTGCAATGTGCAGATCCGAGAGAGAGGATAAATTTCTGGGTGTTTCTGATATAGGTGTGCAATGTGCAGATCCGAGAGAGAGGATAAATTTCTGGGTGTTTCTGACATAGGTGTGCAATGTGCAGATCTGAGAGAGAGGATAAATTTCTGGGTGTTTCTGATATAGGTGTGCAATGTGCAGATCCGAGAGAGAGGATAAATTTCTGGGTGTTTCTGACATAGGTGTGCAATGTGCAGATCCGAGAGAGAGGATAAATTTCTGGGTGTTTCTGATATAGGTGCGCAATGTGCAGATCCGAGAGAGAGGATAAATTTCTGGGTGTTTCTGATATGGGTGTGCAATGTGCAGATCCGAGAGAGAGGATAAATTTCTGGGTGTTTCTGACATAGGTGTGCAATGTGCAGATCCGAGAGAGAGGATAAATTTCTGGGTGTTTCCGATATAGGTGTGCAATGTGCAGATCCGAGAGAGAGGATAAATTTCTGGGTGTTTCTGACATAGGTGTGCAATGTGCAGATCCGAGAGAGAGGATAAATTTCTGGGTGTTTCCGATATAGGTGTGCAATGTGCAGATCCGAGAGAGAGGATAAATTTCTGGGTGTTTCCGATATAGGTGTGCAATGTGCAGATCCGAGAGAGAGGATAAATTTCTGGGTGTTTCTGATATAGGTGTGCAATGTGCAGATCCGAGAGGATAAATTTCTGGGTGTTTCTGATATAGGTGTGCAATGTGCAGATCCGAGAGAGAGGATAAATTTCTGGGTGTTTCTGATATAGGTGTGCAATGTGCAGATCCGAGAGAGAGGATAAATTTCTGGGTGTTTCTGACATAGGTGTGCAATGTGCAGATCTGAGAGAGAGGATAAATTTCTGGGTGTTTCTGATATAGGTGTGCAATGTGCAGATCCGAGAGAGAGGATAAATTTCTGGGTGTTTCTGACATAGGTGTGCAATGTGCAGATCCGAGAGAGAGGATAAATTTCTGGGTGTTTCTGATATAGGTGCGCAATGTGCAGATCCGAGAGAGAGGATAAATTTCTGGGTGTTTCTGATATGGGTGTGCAATGTGCAGATCCGAGAGAGAGGATAAATTTCTGGGTGTTTCTGACATAGGTGTGCAATGTGCAGATCCGAGAGAGAGGATAAATTTCTGGGTGTTTCCGATATAGGTGTGCAATGTGCAGATCCGAGAGAGAGGATAAATTTCTGGGTGTTTCTGACATAGGTGTGCAATGTGCAGATCCGAGAGAGAGGATAAATTTCTGGGTGTTTCCGATATAGGTGTGCAATGTGCAGATCCGAGAGAGAGGATAAATTTCTGGGTGTTTCTGATATAGGTGTGCAATGTGCAGATCCGAGAGAGAGGATAAATTTCTGGGTGTTTCCGATATAGGTGTGCAATGTGCAGATCCGAGAGAGAGGATAAATTTCTGGGTGTTTCTGACATAGGTGTGCAATGTGCAGATCTGAGAGAGAGGATAAATTTCTGGGTGTTTCTGATATAGGTGTGCAATGTGCAGATCCGAGAGAGAGGATAAATTTCTGGGTGTTTCTGATATAGGTGTGCAATGTGCAGATCCGAGAGAGAGGATAAATTTCTGGGTGTTTCTGATATAGGTGTGCAATGTGCAGATCCGAGAGAGAGGATAAATTTCTGGGTGTTTCTGATATAGGTGTGCAATGTGCAGATCCGAGAGAGAGGATAAATTTCTGGGTGTTTCCGATATGGGTGTGCAATGTGCAGATCCGAGAGAGAGGATAAATTTCATTTTGCTTTTTTTGCTGTCCGGCATTTGTTGATCTTAGAAGAAGATTCATCCCTCCCAAGCATTACAGAAAACCAGCCTTGTTCATGCTAACACTGCTTTTGTCTTGTACAAATGAATTCGTTATTAATAACTTCACGGTTCTCTGTAAAAGTCACTTCAGATAAGAAGCATTACTTCGATATTGTTCAGATATGCTGTAATCATTAATTACATGCGTAATATTTATGTGTGCAGCATTATCTAAAATGTGTCTTATCAATGTGTACCTCCTTAAAATCAGGCCGTGGCCTTTCTTGAATAATAGAGAGAGAAGAAGAAGACAGACAGACAGACAGACAGAAAGACAAACAGGGACAAAGAGACAGCCCACTCAAGCGAGCATTATGTACAGCTACCTGTCAGAATGCTGTATCACTAAGCTGAACTATAAATGTGTACAGTGAAATACTGACCTGTCAGAATGTTGCATCACTAACCTGAACTGTAAATGTGTACAGTGAAATACTGACCTGTTAGACTGTTACACCATTAAGCTGAACTATAAATGTGTACAGTGAAATACTGACCTGTTAGACTGTTGCACCATAAAGCTGAACTATAAATGTGTACAGTGAAATACTGACCTGTCAGACTGCAGCATCACTAAGCTGAACTATAACTGTGTACAGTGAAATACTGACATGTCAGAATGCTGTACCACTAAGCTGAACTATAAATGTGTACAGTGAAATACTGACATGTCAGAATGCTGTACCACTAAGCTGAACTATAAATGTGTACAGTGAAATACTGACCTGTCAGAATGCTGTACCACTAAGCTGAACTATAAAATGTGTACAGTGAAATACTGACCTGTTAGACTGTTGCACCACTAAGCTGAACTATAAAATGTGTACAGTGAAATACTGACATGTCAGACTGTTGCATCACTAAGCTGAACTATAAATGTGTACAGTGAAATACTGACCTGTCAGAATGCTGTATCACCAAGCTGAACTATAACTGTATACAGTGAAATACTGACCTGTCAGAATGCTGTACCACTAAGCTGAACTATAAATGTGTACATTGAAATACTGACCTGTCAGAATGCTGTACCACTAAGCTGAACTATAAATGTGTACAGTGAAATACTGACCTGTCAGAATGCTGTACCACTAAGCTGAACTATAAATGTGTACAGTGAAATACTGACCTGTCAGACTGTTGCACCACTAAGCTGAACTATAAATGTGTACAGTGAAATACTGACCTGTCAGAATGCTGTACCACTAAGCTGAACTATAAATGTGTACAGTGAAATACTGACCTGTCAGAATGCTGTACCACTAAGCTGAACTATAAATGTGTACATTGAAATACTGACCTGTCAGAATGCTGTACCACTAAGCTGAACTATAAATGTGTACAGTGAAATACTGACCTGTCAGAATGCTGTACCACTAAGCTGAACTATAAATGTGTACAGTGAAATACTGACCTGTCAGAATGCTGTACCACTAAGCTGAACTATAAATGTGTACAGTGAAATACTGACCTGTTAGACTGTTGCATCACTAAGCTGAACTACAACTGTGTACAGTGAAATACTGACCTGTCAGAATGCTGTACCACTAAGCTGAACTACAACTGTGTACAGTGAAATACTGACCTGTCAGAATGCTGTACCACTAAGCTGAACTACAACTGTGTACAGTGAAATACTGACCTGTCAGAATGCTGTATCACAGTGAAATACTGACCTGTTAGACTGTTGCACCATTAAGCTGAACTATAAATGTGTACAGTGAAATACTGACCTGTTAGACTGTTGTACCACTAAGCTGAACTATAAATGTGTACAGTGAAATACTGACCTGTCAGAATGCTGTACCACTAAGCTGAACTATAAATGTGTACAGTGAAATACTGACCTGTTAGACTGTTGCACCACTAAGCTGAACTATAAATGTATACAGTGAAATACTGACCTGTTAGACTGTTGCACCACTAAGCTGAACTATAAATGTATACAGTGAAATACTGACCTGTCAGACTGTTGCACCATTAAGCTGAACTATAAATGTGTACAGTGAAATACTGACCTGTCAGAATGCTGTACCACTAAGCTGAACTATAAATGTGTACAGTGAAATACTGACCTGTTAGACTGTTGCACCACTAAGCTGAACTATAAATGTGTACAGTGAAATACTCACCTGAACATTACGTTTCCTGCCTCCGGCAGTGGGTTTAGATTTCGCGCCCCGTCCAGACATTCTGCGCCAGACTAAAACTGAAAACGAATAAAAAATCATCTCTCTATAAATATCACCCCCCCCCCACACACACACACACACACACACACACACACACACACACACACACACACACACACACAGGGTGGGGGTTGGGGGGGTATAAATGGACATAACTCCAGACTGACTCCCCACCATTGTGCTAGATTTTTTTTTTTTTTTTTTTTTTTTTTTTGAAGAGGGTGTACCATCGACACCAAGCTAAAACTGCTACCCGTCCTCCTGGGTAAGTTTATTCCAACGAGTTGTGGGGGTGAATTCAGGCAAAAAGCCAAAATAGCACTCCCCTCTACCTGGAAAAATGT
>NC_134910.1:7719732-7732232 GCF_041734735.1 Babylonia areolata | reverse complement strand
CACGGACTTCTTTTGAAAGTTACCAACAGTACATCTAGATACAAAGACTGTCAGAGTAACACGGACTTCGTTTGAAAGTTAAGCTTCGTTTACACGGGATGCAACTGACTTGCAACCAATTTGCGACTAACTCTTTGAAACCGGCAGAGACTGGTGGAGACTGGTTGCCGCCAGGTTGTGGCCCGTCGCTGCCGGTCTCAGAAACCAACGGATTTTCCCGATTTTTGGTTGCATGTTTGGTCGCAAGGCTCATTTTATTTCCACTCCAAGACCGATAAGTTTTTGAGGGCCTTGCAACTAAACTGCGAAAAAACGGTCGCCGCCGGTTGCCACAGCTTGCCGCTCGTCTCAGCCGGTTTCCAACAGGAAATTGATGACGCAAGCGGCACGCGTGTCACGGATTTTTCTGTCTGGCTTGGCAGACGCTCGCAGCGTGGTTTCTCGTGTGTGTTGCAAGCGGCGGAGACAGGGGAGGAGCCTAGTTAGTTGCACGTAAGTCGCCGCCGGTTGCATCCTGCGGAGACCGTCCAGTCGCATGTACCAGCCTTGCAACCAAAATTTGAATTTGGTTGCAAGTTAGTTGCATCCCGTGTAAACGTAGTTTTACCAACAGTGTATCTATATACAAAGACTGTCAGAGTAACACGGACTTCTTTTGAAAGTTACCAACAGTACATCTAGATACAAAGACTGTCAGAGTAACACGGACTTGGTTTGAAAGTTACCAACTATTGATTTATAAATATCAATGTATGTTAGCGTGTTTGTGTTAATGTTAGTGTGTGTGTGTGTGTGTGTGTGTGTGTACGTGCGTGCGTGTGTATTTATCAGTCAGACATGTCAGTCCTGCTACTGTCAACTGCGACGCATCAGTGCCGTCCGGAAATATCTGTCCACTGACGCAGCATCTAGACTTGTCGTTTCTCTCATTCTCTCTCGCCTTGACTACTGTAACTCTCTATTGTCTGGTCTGCCTGCTTCATCCATTCAGTCCCTTCAGCACATACAAAACTCTGCTGCCCGACTCGTCCTCAGAAAGAAAAGATCTGAGCACATCACTCCTCTTTTGCAACATCTCCACTGGCTCCCTGTCTCACACCGAATAAAGTACAAGATCAGCACTCTATGTTATAGATGCATTCACAAAACTGCCCCTTCCTATCTCTGCGGCTGCCTTCACCTCTACACTCCATCTCGCTCACTACGATCGGCTTCGGATCCACGCATACCCAGATTCAAACACTCGACTGTTGGTCGCCGTTCTTTCTCTGTTTCTGGACCTTGCGATTGGAATGAACTTCCTTTCTCGCTTCGTCAAGTCTCCACACTCAGCTCTTTCAAGTCTGGCCTTAAAACCCACCTCTTCCCAAAATAGCCTCCCTTGCCTGCCCTTCCTTGTCTTTAGTTTCTACAGTTTTAGAGTTATGTATGCGTGTGAATGACTGGTGCGAAAGCACTTTGATTTGTCTCTGCACAAGATCCAGCGCTATATAAATACCATTATTATTATTATTATTATTATTATTATTATTATTATTATTATGTGTATTGTGTCACTGATAGGACAGTCGCGCTAAACAGATTCAAGAACAACTGAGTCTTTAAACCGACTGAAAGTACAAAACGTTTTTGTTTTTGTTTTTTGTTTTTTCTGGTTTTTTGTTTTTTTGTTTTTTTCATTTCTAGTTTCATAATTCTTCTTTTTCTTCTTCCTGTTCTTATTTAGACTCACACTTTCGTAATCTATGACGATCACAGAAAAAAATACGTCACAATTTTAGGTCACTAACGAAAAGTTTGCTTTGGTTTTTGGACTGCCATTGGATTGATGAATGACAATTCTAAGTCTTATTTTACTTCCACCATTTTCTTTATTAGAGTTCTGCTGATTATTCATTACCTTCAATCTAATAAAAGCAGAAAAGAAAAGAAAAAAAAAGTGGACGTTCTTCAGTGCGCAGAAGTGCTGCTTACCACTGATGATGATGAGAAAGCATGCAGACTTCGTGCGAACACCTAGATCTGGTCTTTCTCCAATGTCTTCTACTATTTTGTTCCAGCGTCAGCAGTGCCAGCATCACCATACGGACCCTTCAGGACGTTCAACTGGGCGAGAACATGACAGTGTGCTGCTTAGCTCAACAGTGGTCGGGGTTCGAACCAACCCTACGTCTGATGATCTCAACAATCGTCGAAGAGAAAACGAAAACCCCGACGCAAACATCATCCGGTGATTACCAGCTTTGTTTTGAGTCTGTGGTTTCTGTGGATTATCATCTGTCGACTGCCGAGTGTGTGGCCATTTACGGGGAAGAATGGGGAAGAAGAGATGGGACGGAAAAGTTCAGTGTGACTTTGGTGCTGCGCGTGTTTGCGTTGCATTTCAAAATGAAAGTGAAGACGGTTAGCTCTTCGGTCAAAAAGTCGCGCGTGTATTCGTGCTTGGTGAGTGTCTACCGTTATCATCATCATTGTCATCATCATCATCATCATCATCATCATCATCACCACCACTTGAACTTGAACTTGAACTTGAACTGGAATCAGACGTTTGAGGCCTGTGAAGGCCTGTTCGTCGTTCAGCTGGATACAGTATACCGGCATGCGTGGCCTAATGATAGCATACTGGATCATAAATGCTTGGAGAGTTGGCCCTAATGAGCGTCTAACCTAGTCTTGAAAGATAACATGGTTGGGGCAGTCACAACACTGTCTGGCAAACCGTTCCATTTATTAACGACTCGCTCTGTAAAGAAGGAACTGCGCACTTTCAGTCTGCAATGTGATTTATTTAGCATTAAACTGTTGCCTCTTCAGTCTCTACTTACTGCAGGTGATAGTTCATCATCATCATCATCATCATCATCATCTTTTCACTCTAAAGGAGAGTAATCGTACAAGGGGACACTCACTAAAACAGTGAAGACATTCTCGAAATCAAACCTTTTTTCACACTTTTTTATTTATTTATTTTTTATTTATTCATTTATTTATTTATTTTTACAAACAGCGTTGTTAACTGAAATAATCTGCCCAGTAACATTGTCACTGCAGGAACACTTAACAATTTTACGAATTAATTATATTAGATAAACACTGGAAGGATTATGGCTTCCAAGTAAACGTTGATACGTTCATTACCTCACGAAATACTTAATATGTTGACACCAAATAGGGGAAAAAAATCAGTTCCGTCCACATATTATATTTCTGTGAAGCCTGAAGGAAAAACAAAACAAAACAAACCATTAAGCAGCTAAAAGAAAAGAAAAATGCCAAAGTCAGTTTACTTTCCCATCTTTATTTCTTTTTAACAAAACTTAGCACTTTCATCTGACACACGCACATAATTGAACAACAATGGCCGTTTTATCAGTTTTAGTTTCATTTGGAAACTTCTTGTAGTTGATATGGAAGTTAGATTGGTGCAAACATCTGCAATATTCTGCCCAGAACTGGCACAAGTCCACCAAAATTTTGTCTTTGGAACTGAACTTGTCTGGAGCGAATTTCGTGAAGCTGCACCCGAAGTCGGAAACTGTATACGAAGACCGGGAACACTTGCAACTTTAACATGGTCATGAAGTGGATACTTATAAGTTACATTGCGCCTATCCTCGGTCGGAGACCAAGCTCTAAGCGCTTTACAAAAACGGGGTCATTGGCACAATAGGCTGCCGACCTGGGTAGAGTCGACTACTGACAGTTATTGCGGGGCCCTCATCATTCGTCAGTCTCCTGTGTCATTCAGTCAGAGTTCAGATACGCACACATACACACTCAGACAGACATGTAGCATGTTACGTGTATGACTGTTTTTCTTTATCTGCCTCGCCATGTTGGCAGTCATACTCCGTTTTCGGGGGTGTGCATGCTGGGTGTGTTCTTGTTTCCATAACCCACCGAACGCTGACATGGATTACAGGATCTTTAACGTGAGCATTTGATCATCTGCGTGCGTATACACACGAAGGGGGTTCAGGCACAAGCAGGTCTGCACACATGTCGACCAAGGAGACGGGAAAAATCTCCACCTCTACCCTTTACCCACCAGGCGCCGTTACCGAGATTCGAACCCCGAGACCCTCAGATTGAAAGTTCAAAGCTATAGCCACTCGCCTACTGCGCCCTATTACGATCAGAAAGCACTCGTTTCTGGTGGTGAGTAAGAATATGATTCAGATGCTCCCTCTTCCCCCCCTCCCCTCCCCCCACCTTTTTCGGATCGGTTGTCAGCAGGAAACACTCGTGAGCCAGCGCTCCATCGCTGTTCACTTTCAGTGGTTTCAGTTAACCCCCTGCCCCTCTCAGAGCTCACAGTTCATCCTTTCTCTTGGTTCTTCTGATTAACCCTTTATCATTCAGTGCTGAAAGTTAACGTTTTCTCTTTTCCAGTGCTTATAGTTAACCCTTTCTTCTTCTTCTTCTACTTCTTCTTCTTCTGCGTTCACTTGTATACACACGAGTGGGCTTTTACGTGTATGACCGTTTTTACCCCGCCATGTAGGCAGCCATACTCCGTTTTCGGGGGTGTGCATGCTGGGTATGTTCTTGTTTCGATAACCCACCGAACGCTGACATGGATTACAGGATCTTTAACGTGCGTATTTGATCTTCTGCTTGCATATACACACGAAGGGGGTTCAGGCACTAGCAGGTCTGCACATTATGTTGACCTGGGAGATCGTAAAAATCTCCACCCTTTGCCCACCAGGCGCCGTCACCGTGATTCGAACCCGGGACCCTCAGATTGACAGTCCAACGCTTTAACCACTCGGCTATTGCGCCCGTCGTTAACCCTTTCTTTTCCAGAGCTGACAATGAACTCTTTCCCTTTTCAGTGCAGTGTTACCTACCAGGACCCAGACGAGGTGACGATCACGTGGTACATCAACGGACAGTCAGGGTATGGTGACTACCCGGAAACCCACTCCACCCAGTCTCTGGGTGACCTCCGAGGGAAAACGAAAAAAACCCTCCCTTTGTATTCGGTCACTTCCAGTGTGACCATTGGGATCGAGGTCCAGCAATCAGACGTCTACTGCCATTGTCGGCATGCTTACCAGGGCTTGCTGACAAATACCACCATCTTGCCCAGTTCCCCTCAGGAAAAGCACGGGATCAGCATCACCACCGACCCCTTCATCCCAGTCACATCGGGAACTTCTCCGTCGTCAGTGACAGTATCTTTAGCCGTGAGTGCCAGCATCGTGCTGATATTTCTCCTCTTTGCGAGCGCTCTGTATTTCGCCAATCGAAGACAGCAAGGAGGAAGAGAGCGGAGTATTTCGACGCCTCCCCCAAGCAGGACAATCAGCATTGATCTGAATTCCATGCTGTCAAGATCTTCACGATACGATTTTAGCCATCCAGGATATAGAGGAAGTTTCTAGGGTTTTTCGATTTCAGTAACGTGGACGTCCTGTATGGCAGAGGGTGAGGAGAGGAGTGCATGTTCAGGTCTAGCAGCACGTTATGTTGGGTAGACACTGCACTGTACTAATCACCTGTGAGAGAGTTAGGGTCTGTGGTCACACACACACACACACACACACACACACACACACACACAGTAGCAGAGTACAAAACTGAAACCTATCTTTTAAATATATCAGATACAAAACACAGACAAGTTTTAACGAAACTCAGAATAAGCGCGCATGACCTAAAGATTGAGAAAGGTAGATATTTAAATATTCCACAAGAAGACAGATTGTGCAACAAGTGTAACATCCTGGAAGACGAAATCCATCTTCTTGATCATTGTATTAAATATAAAACCTTAAGGCAACAATTTTTAAAGGATATTCAAAATTCGAATAACACAGGACAATTTCCCAGTCAGGTGATGCTAACAGATGATGAATATATAGTAATATACAAACAAGATCGGGAAAATTTGTTTATGAATGCTGCTGCAATTTACTGCATGAACCGATTGATTAATTGTGTGTTTTTCATTCGTTTATTCATTTACCATTGCACTTGTGTCTTATAAACCTTACGGTTTCATGACAATAAAATCTATTCCTTCTATTCTATTCAGTTCTGTTCTGTTCTATTCTATTCTATTCTATTCACACACACATACACAGACCTCAGGTGGAAGCGATTGAGCTGTTTGGCGTGTCTGCTGTGGACAGTCCAGGTCTCGCTGGTGTAAAGGGGTGTGGTAAGGACCACTGCACAGTAGACCTTCAGCTAGGTGGTAGTGCTGAGTCCTCTCCACTCCCAGACGTTTTCTTTGCTTTGGCGATCCTGTTGTTGACTTCAGCGACTATGTTCACTGCGCGAGAGAGCGTGCTGCCCAGGTAGGTGAAGTTGTCGACTGTCTGGAGGTTCTTCCCCTTCACTGTGATGCGCGGCTCCTGGTATGGGTTTCCTTGGGCAGGCTTGTACATATCTTCGGTCTTTTTTGGTGCTGATGGTGAGACCGAAGTTGCCGCAGGCTTGTGAGAAGCAGTCCATTTGACCCTGCATCTTCTGCTCTGTGCTGGCGTCCAGTGTCGTGCGCCGCCAGTCATCAGCAAACAAGAAGTCTCTGATGACAGTCTCTTTCACCTTTGTAACAGCCTGCAGGTGCCTGAGGTTGAACCATCTCCCGTCAGTCCTGTACCTGACATGGATTCCTTCTTCGCAGTCACGGAAGGCATCTGTCAGCATGACAGAGAATACCATACTGTGCCATTTGTCACTGGGAAGGCCTCTGAATCCTCTCCGTCATCCAGAGTTTGCACCATCATGCCGTCGTGGAACTGCCAGACGATTGTGATGAAATTGCTGGGCAGCCAAACTTCTCCATGATCTTCCACAAGCCTTCTCTGCTGACAGTATCGAAAGGCTTCGTCAGATCGACTAAGGTCATTAAGAGGTCGCTGTGTTGCTCCTGGCATTTTTCCTGAAGTTGGTGTTCAGCAAAAGTCATGTCCACAGCCCCACGTTCAACACGGAAGCCGCACTTTCTTTCTGGGAGGAGACCTTGCTCATGATACTGGAGAATGCAGCTGAGCAGGACACGGGCCAGAATCTTCCCAGCAATGGACAAGAGGGAGATGCCTCGGTGGTTGTTGCAAGACTGGCGGTTGCCTTTCCTCTTATAGATGTAGACTATGCTGGCATCTTTCAGCTTTTGCAGGATCTGTTCCTCGTTCCACATGGACTAGAAGAATTCAGTCAGCTTTTGCATCATGATTTGTATACCTCAGCAGGGATTGCATCGGATCCATGCGCTTTGCCACAGGAGAGCTGCTTCACTGCCTTCCTGGCTTCATCTTCTGTGGGGAGGTGTCGAGGTCCTCGTTGAATTCTACCTGGGGCAGGTGAGCAATGGCCTCGTCGTTGATGTTGGCAGGACGGTTGAGGACATTGTTGAAGTGCTCAGCCCACCGCTCCAGAATCTGCTTCTTCTCTGTGAGCATCTGCGTCCCATCTGTGTTGAGGAAGGGTGAGGAGCCGGAGGACCTGGGTCCATATACAGCCTTAAGCACATCGATAAAAGCGCTTTGTGTGGGGGCTGTTCTTGCTGAACCAGTTGTCCTGCATCTCGCGAAGTTTCTTCTGCACTTTTCTTTTTGCATTAGCAAGGGCATCTTCCTTGGCTTGTGAGGTGGGGTCGTTGTGATGCGCTCTGAAAAGATGATTTTTCTCTGTTATCAGTGCCTGTATTTCTTCATCATTCTCATCGAACCGGTATTGTTTTCTTCGGGTTGCTGGTCCGATGTTTGAGGGCAGTAGTGTAGATGGCGTCTCCGAGGGCCATTCACTGTTCCTCAACGCTGGTCCCGACTTCATGTGGTGTGTCTGGCAGTCTGCCTTCACGGTCGTCGGCGAGTTCTGCAATTTTGCTGCTTTTCAGCTTGGAGATATTCAGCCTCTTTGCAGTCTTCTGACCTTGGGGTCCTGTCTTGGGCAGAATGCGAAGCCTGAACTTGAACATAAAATTATGTGGTGGTGGTCGGTCCAGCAGTCGGCACCACACATGGCTCTCGTCACTCTGACGTCCAGCCTGTCCCTCTTCCTGGTGATGACGCGTAGTATAAAATGCCAGTGCCTCGAGCGAGGGTGCATCCGTGAACGTCTTCTTACAGGTGTGTAGGCGGAACAGGGTGTTTGTGATGACAAGATCATGTGTGGCAGTGACACACGTCTTGAAGAGCAGAAGGTCATTGCCGTTACACTTGTCATTGCCGTGTCTTCCTATAATACCTTCCCAGGTTTGGTGGTCTGTTCCCTCCTTCGTATATACTGTATAAGTTGGAGTGATGTGGAGTGATGGCCTAGAGGTAACGCGTCCGCCTTGGAAGCGAGAGCATCTGAGCGCGCTGGCTCGAATCACGGCTCAGCTGCTGATATTTTCTCCCTCTTCCATTGGACCTTGAGTGTTGGTCTGGACGCTAGTCATTCGGATGAGACGATAAGCCGAGGTCCCGTGTGCTGCATGCATTTAGCGCACGTAAAAGAACCCACGACAACAAATGGGTTGTTCCTGGCAAAATTCTGTAGAAAAATTCACTTCGACAGGAAAAACAAATAAAACTACACGCAGGAAAAAATACAAGAAAATGGTTGGCGCTGTAGTGTAGCGACGCGCTCTCCCTGGGGAGAGCAGTCCGAATTTCACACAGAGAAATCTGTTGTGAAAAAAACAACAAAACAACTAAAAACAAAAACAAATACGAAATAGAAATAAGTTAACTGGGCGTTACCTGACAGCCTTCACATGAATTCCATGTGTGCAAGGGCCAGTGATGGAGAGATGTGTGTGTGTGTGTGTGTGTGTGTGCGCGCGTGCGTGCGTGCGAGCGCGAAGTTAAAAAAAAAGGAAGGAAAAAAAGAAAAAATAACGGTATCCCCAACGACCGATAACCGCTTCATAACCCAAATCTGACTCAAAGAAGAGTTATGTCCCGTAGACCATTATCCGGCTGACAAATCGTGACAGGAGAAAGGTGAATTCGCGATTAAATTGGTCGCATGTTTGGTTGGGAGAAATACAGTTAAACATACAAAGTAGTGAGTGCCTCGTTGGCCGAAAAACAGCAAATTCCAGTATGAGTACTTATTGTCAGAAAAATAACAACTATAAACTACGTTTTGAATGAAAAAAAAAAATTAAAAAAAGGCACACACACACATACACGCGCGCGCGCGCGCGCACACACACACACACACACACACACACACACACACACACACGAATCGTTGTATTGTTGTGTACAGATAAATTATCGACTGGTTACTGATGCTATATCTTCGCAAATTTCCAAAATAGCATGAAAGGATAAAAAAAAAAAAAAAAAAAACCAAAAAAAACAACCAAAAAACAAAGAGAGAGAGGGGGGGGGGAGGGAAGGAGACACACACACACACACACACACACACACTCACTCACTCACGCGCACGCGCACGCACGCACACATGCCCGTTTTTTTTTTGTTGTTTTTTTCCACGTGAAGCGACATTGGTCGAAAACTTGTAAATGTGTGTGTCTGTGTATGTGTGTCTCTGTGTGTGTCTGTGCTTGCATGACTGTGTGCTTGTATGTCAGTGTCATGCTTACGTACTGACGGAAGTGCGTGTGTACGTGTGGCTTGCGGCACGTGCATGGTATAGTCAGTCAGTGTGTCAGCCACTTCTACATCACCCACCCCTTTATATTAACCCCCCAGACCCCCGCCACCACCCCCCCCCCCACCACCCCCCGCCACCCCTGCACACACACACACTCCTCCTCCTGCCATTCTTCAACCACACCCCCTACTCCTCCTCACCACCCCCACCCCTACACCATCCACCATCTTGTAGTCTTTCCAGGACATCCAATCAAGCGATGGCCTCGTGACCTTGAGGCGCCAGACCGTTCTTTCACTTCACTCTCTGCCATTCTCTCTCTCTCTCCCTCTCTCTCTCTCTCTCTCTCACACACACACACACACACACACACACACAACACACACACGCACGCACGCACACACATTGCCTCATTCACTTACTCAATCACTTGCTCAGACACAATATTTATAGCGGTTGTGTTTCAGTTGTCATTCTTTAACTCTCTCCATACGAACGGCCGAAAGAGACGACATTAACAGCGTTTCATCCCAATTACCATCATCAAAATATTGCAAGCGGAACGCTCTTATACTGAAGAGGTGAATGTTGACAAAGAATACCACAGTTCTGACGACGGAAGCTAAAGGTTGGGTCATTCAGACACCCACTGGACATCCGAGAGGTCTGTGTAGAGGAGAACAGAGGACTGGCCGTACTGAGTGAGTTAATTTAAACGTATTTTCACGGCAAGTTATAACGGACGAAAACGTGTGTCTGTGTCTGGTCTCTGTGTGTCTATGTGTGAGTCTGTGTGTCAGCACTTGCATGCCGATTGCCTGCTTGTGTCAGTGTCAGTGTCATGCTTACGTACTGATGAACATGCATGCGTACGTGTGGCTCGCGGCACACGTGCATAGTATAGTCAGTCAGTGTGTCAGCCGCTTCTACATCACCCACCCCTTTATATTAACCTCCCCTCCCCCCTCCCCTCCACACACACCTCCTCCTGCCATTCCTCAACCACACCCCTTCCCCACCAGCCCTTCTCTCATAGTCTTTATTGGACAATCCAGTCAAGCGATGGCCTCGTGACTTTGACAGTGGAACAAAGGCTCCACACCCTTCTTTCATTTCAGTCACTCTCTACACAGCCCCAGTATCCTTTTTGCAGCACTGAATCCGAGCACGTTTCCATAGTCAAGTCAAGGAATGAATGAAACAGCAGCTACTGTTCAGTGAGAACTGTTGAGACAGCCAGAGAGAGGGTAGGGGGTTTGGGGGTGGGGAGGGGGAAAAAAAGAGAAGATGGAAAAGAAGGGAGGTGGAGAATGGAGGAGCAGGACGAGGAGAAGAAGAAAGAGGATGGAGGAGAAGAAGAAAAAAAAGGATGAAGGAGGAGGAGGGTGTTTAGGAGAAGGAGGAGAAAGAGGAGTAGAAGGAGGAGGACGAGGAGGAGAAGAAGAGAGAGGATGGAAGGAGGAGGAGGAAGGTGTTAAGGAGAAGGAGGGGGAGGAGAAGAAGAAGAAAGAGGATGGAGGAGGGTGTTTAGGAGAAGGAAGAGGACTTGAAGGAGGCGTGGAGGATGGAGGAGAAGAAAGAGAGAGGAAAAGAAGGAGGAGGGTGTTTAGGAGAGGGAAGAGGACTTGAAGGAGGCGTGGAGGATGGAGGAGAAGAAAGAGAGAGGAAAAGAAGGAGGAGAGTCTTTCAGAAAAGGAGAAGAAACAGGAGTAGAAGGAGGACGAGGAGGAGAAGAAAGAGGAGGGAGGAGGAGGAGGGTGTGAAGAAGAAGAAAGAGGACCAGAAGGAGGGGGAGGAGATGAAGGAGAAGAAAGGAGAAGAAGGAAAAGGGTGTTTAGGAGAAGGAAGAGGACCAGAAGGAGGGGGAGGAGATGAAGGAGAAGAAAGGAGAAGAAGGAGAAGGGTGTTTAGGAGAAGGAAGAGGAGCAGAAGGAGGGGGAGGAGATGAAGGAGAAGAAAGGAGAAGAAGGAGATAGGTGTTTAGGAGAAGGAAGAGGACCAGAAGGAGGGGGAGGAGATGAAGGAGAAGAAAGGAGAAGAAGGAAAAGGGTGTTTAGGAGAAGGAAGAGGAGTAGAAGG
The DNA here is from genome assembly GCF_041734735.1 of Babylonia areolata. Classification (NCBI taxonomy): domain Eukaryota; kingdom Metazoa; phylum Mollusca; class Gastropoda; order Neogastropoda; family Buccinidae; genus Babylonia; species Babylonia areolata. Next base: position 7,720,583 of record NC_134910.1, on the reverse strand, counting down.
AGGGGGAGAAGATGAAGGAGAAGAAAGGAGGAGAAGGGTGTTTAGGAGAAGGAAGAGGAGTGTTGGTGTGTGCGTGTGTGTGTGTGTGTGTGTGTGTGTGTGTGTTGGGGTGTGCGTATATGTGTGTATGTGTGTGTGTGTGTTGGGGTGTGCATATATGTGTGTATATGTGTGTGTTGGGGTGTGCGTATATGTGTGTTTTTGTGTGTATGTGTGTGTTGGGATGTGCATATATGTGTGTATATGTGTGTGTGTGTTAGGGTGTGTGTATGTGTGTTTGTGTATTGGGGTGTGCGTATGTGTGTGTGTGTGTGTGTGTGTGTGTGTGTGTTGGGGTGTGCGTATGTGTGTGTGTGTGTGTGTGTGCGTGTGTTGGGGTGTGCGTATATGTGTGTGTGTATGTGTGTGTGCGTGTGTGTGTGTGTTGGGGTGTGCGTGTGTGTGTGTGTGTTGGGGTGTGTGTATGTGTGTTTGTGTATTGGGGTGTGCGTATGTGTGTGTGTGTTGGGGTGTGTGTGTTGGGGGGTGTGTGTGTGTGTTGGGGTGTGCGTATATGCGTCTGTGTCTGTGTGTGTGTGTGTGTTGGGGTGTTCGTGTATGTGTGTGTGTGTGTGTGTGTGTGTGTGTGTGTGTGTGTGTGTGTGTGTGTGTGTGTGTGTGTGTGTGTGGAGCGACTGGCACAGGTGGAGGTAGTCTATACACTCAGATAAGATCACTCCAGTCGCGGACCATTCGCCTGAAGTGGACGGCCATCAGTTATTTTTCTCCTGTGCTTAGCAAGCTAGAGAGAGAGAGACAGAGAGAGAGAGAGGAGAGGGAGAAGGAAATACAGAGAAAGAGAGTGGGAGAAA
>NC_134910.1:7709732-7714732 GCF_041734735.1 Babylonia areolata | reverse complement strand
TTGACGAAAAGCAAAAATTTTGAGTCGATCTTTTGCAGCACAAAGTTTGCTTAGAGTTAGGAAAGAATGTTCCTAAGTATATAATGGAATCTCCCGTGGAGTTAGGAACATTTTTGACGAAAAGCAAATATCGAGGCGATCTTTTGCAGCTCAAAGTTTGCTTAGAATTAAGAATGTTCCTGAGTACATAATGGAATTTACCGTGGAATTAGGAACATTCTTGACGAAAAGCAAATACTGCGGTGATCTTTTGCAGCGCAAAGTTTGCTTAGAAATAAGAATGTTCGCAAGTATATAATGGAATTCACCGTGGAATTAGGAACATTCTTGACGAAAAGCAAATATCGAGGCGATCTTTTACAGCGCAAAGTTTGCTTAAAGTTAAGAAAGAATGTTAATATGTATATTATGGAATCTGCCGTGGAGTTAGGAACATTCTTGACGAAAAGCAAATATTGAGGCGGTCTTTTGCTGCGCAAAGTTTGCTTAGGGTTAAGAATGTTCGCAAGTATATAACGGAATTTACCAAGGAGTTAGGAACATCCTTGACGAAAAGCAAATCTTTTGCAGCGCAAAAGTACACGCAACATTACAAATCTCTCTCTCTCTCTCTCTCTCTCTCTCTCTCTCTCTCTCTCTCTCTCTCTCTCTCTCTTATTTAATTTTTTTAAATGAATTTTCGTATTCTAAGTGTGATTGCGCTTAATTTATGTAATGTAGCGTGTATTTGAGCCAAAAGACAAGAAAGAAAGAAAGAAACAAACAAACAAACAAACAAGAGAGAGAGGGAGAGAAGAATAGCTACACAAAAACTTCAGCAAATAAATGAATGTTGACTGAGCAAGGACAGAGAGAGAGAGAGAGAGAGAGAGAGAGAGAGAGAGAGAGAGAGAGAGAAGAATAGCAGCACAATAACTTCAACAAATAAATCAATGTTGACTGAGCAAGGATAAAAGAACAACAACAACAACAACAACAACAAAACACATGTCATCGACAGTGAAACACAAGATGAGCCAGCACTCACCTTCCCGCTACACACAAACTCACTCATCAACATAGAAATATAACACACACACACACACACACACACACACACACACACACACACACACACACACACACACACACTCACCTAGTTACAGCCCCTTATCACACATGCACACGTCAATACACACAGGAAACAACAGCACGCTAGTCATGCCGCATCATGAGTCAGGCCTTGGGTACATGCATGACATATCTGCATATCTGTGTACCAATTAGAAGGGATTTCTTCTACAGAACAATTATTCATGTTGCCACGGGTTCTTTTCAATGCGCCAAGTGCGTGCTGAACACGGGACCTCGAAAGGTTCCGTCTCATCCGAATGACAAGACGCTCATTTAGATTTCTCAGTCAAATTTCGTAGAAAGTGGGCGGGGCCAGGAATCGAAGCCAGACCATTACAGACAATGTACTGGCAGATGAGCGTCGCTACCACCCTGCCCCCCTCCTCCACAGTGTAACAGAGACGTGAACACGACGTCTGCACTCTTAATGATCGTTTCATCCATTTGCAGTCACCTGACAGAAAGAAAGAAAGAAAGATTGAAAGAAAGAAAGAATCAGTGCACACCCTAAATTCGTTTTTGAAAATGACTTGATCCCCGAAAACGGAGTATGGCTGCCTACATGGCGGGGTAAAAAACAGTCATACACGTAAAAGCCCACTCGTGTACAAACGAGTGGACGTGGAAGTTGCAGCCCACGAACGCAGAAGACGACGAAGAAAATTAGTTTTTAAGGCATGATCCCACGAATGAGTATTTGAGGTGTGTGGCCTGCAAGTGGTAAACTCACTGTCGAGACGCACCATCTTCAGACAGCGGCGGGCACTGCCGCTAATCGTGCGTGGAGCCGCTGTCTCTTTTGCTCCCCCTCCCAAGCCCTGTCTGAATTTATGGCACTTTATTCTCTAACCTACGGCTTCCATCAGTCTCAAAAGACTATTTAAAAAAAAAGAAGAAAAAAGAAACACACACGCAAAAAGAAACAACAACCAAGAACAACAACAACAAACAAAACAAAACAAGCGAACAAAAACAACAACAACAACAAAAAACAACAACAACAAAAAACAACAAAAAAAACACACAAAAAAACAACAACAACAACAAACAAACAGAAAACAACAAACAAACAAACAAAAAACCCATTCAAACTGGAGCATTTAAGCTCTTACACAGTAGCAAAAACAAAATTATGTCTAACGTTTTCTGACTTTTTCCCCCCTTGAGTACTGCATTGATAATTCGAAAAAAAAAAAAAAAGTTTTATAGAATAATGGACGCGTCAGAATGATGGAATCTGCTTCTGGTTCCAACACATACGTTGTGTTAATCTTTTGGATTAGTCCATTTCAGGGAAATGTGGCAAGAGCAGAGGAGAACTTTACAATATTTTTTTATCCGTTTATCTATTATTTTAATTCAACGTCATATAAATGCTCGTCAGTTGTCACACTCAAATTTTTTTTTTTTTTTTTTTTTTTTTTTTTTTTTAAGATTTGGCGGTATTCATCCCCCCTTTGTTCCGTGATTTGTCTTTTTAGCTGTGTCAAATGACATGAAAGATAGAGAGATGCTCTTTCTGAGATGAGATACTTCACATGTGTTGGTTGACTTCACATGTGTTGGTTGTAACATCTGAACCACCTATAGACAGCAGGTCACACAGAGAACTTTACAATATTCTTTTATCCGTTTATCTATTATTTTAATTCAGCGTCATATAAATGCTCGTCAGTTGTCACACTCAAACTATTTTGATTTTTTAAATTTTTTTTAAAAAAGATTTGGCGGTATTCATCCCCCCATTGTTCCGTGATTTGTCTTTTTAGCTGTGTCAAATGACATGAAAGAGAGAGAGAGGCTCTTTCTGAGATAAAATACTTCACATGTGTTGGTTGTAACATCTGAACCACCTATAGACAGCAGGTCACACAGACTCATTTTGTGTCTCTTTGCCATTGGGTTTTGCTGGACCAAACTTGAAAAGCTTACCATCAAATCTTGTGAGAAAGGGTAATACTTTCTACGGTAGATTCAAAAGAACAACAGACAGGTTTCCAAAAGGTAGAGGAGTGAATGCACAGCCTTGTTTCAATCCATTGCACGTTTTGAAGGCTCAGATATATAATCACCTCAGATTAATGCCTTTGTGAACGGATTTAATATGATCCTGAGGAGCTTAGGTGGACACCCAATCTTTAGCGTGAACTGGATGATATATCACTGACTCATGAGGTCAAACGCTTTCATGAAATCAACGAAAGAAACCTGCAATTCTGTTTCACAGCACTTCCTCCTATACTTTTTATGTCTCTTTTCCCGTCTTTGTCATCCCTCCACCTCTTCCTATCGCCAACCCCCAACCCTCACGTGCGCGCGCGCGCACACACACACACACGCACACACACACACACACACTACTCCAGCTTTTGTCTGTCTGTGTGTCGGTCGGTCAGTCAGTCTTGTCTATTGGGTTGTTTTTTGGCTGTCTATCTTTTTTCTGCCTACCAGTCTGTCTCTCTGTCCTTCTCTCTCTCTCTCTCTCCCTTTGTCACTCTGTGTGTGTGTGTCTCTCTCTCTCTGCCCCCCCCCACCCCCACCCCCCTGTATCGTGCAATACCGAACCGGATTTATATGTTTCCTTTTAGTGTCATGTTTGTCCGGGTATTCATGAGTTTTCTACATGTTAACGTCGACGTTTTATTTATTGCGCAGTGGGTATTTCTCAACAACTTTTCAACACGAAAACAGGATGATATGTTCACGACGACACTGTTCCATTTAAAAAACAACAACAACAACAACAAACAACAACAACAAACAAACAAACAAAAAACCCACGTTATGACCAGAACTAGGCACAAAAGGGAGAAAATAAAATGATTTTTTTTTTTTAAAGCTGTGATATATCATATTCTTTGCGTATTATTTTTCTTTCATGCTCTTTCTTTCGTTTCGAGGCAAGACGACTCCATGTCTCAAGTCGCTCTGACCCTACTACCCTCCTCAGCCCTCCCCGCCCCCCCCCCCCTGCCCCCTCCCCAATCTTCCCACCCCCCCTCCCCCCTCCTCCTCGATTCCCTCCCCCTCTCTCCCTTTTTCCCAAGCATGCTTGCACACAGATAACACTGACAACAGAGTGACAGATATATAAGATTCAAACGCGAACTCACAGATAGACAGACAGACAGGCAGGCAGATAGAGAGAGACAGAAAGACAGACAGACAGACAGACAGACAAACAGATACAGCTTGTGTTGAAGATGCTGTTCTGTCAAGGCCTGACTAAGCGCGTTGGGTTACGCTGCTGGTCAGGCATCTGCTTGGCAGATGTGGTGTAGCGTATATGGTTTTGTCCGAACGCAGTGACGCCTCCTTGAGCTACTGAAACTGAAACTGAAACTCAGTCTGTCCTTCACGAACCATGAAATTAGAAACACACACACACACACACACACACACACACACACACACACACACACACACACACACACAACAAAACATTCGTACCCCTATCGTTCTCATTACGTTTCGTACTAGCTACAAACATAACGGGCGCAACAGCCGAATGGTTAAAGCGTTGGACTTTCAATCTGAGGCTCTGCTCCGGGGTTCGAATCTCCGTCGGTGACGGCGCCTGGTGGTAAAGGGTGGAGATTTTTCCGATCTCCCAGGTCAGTCTGCAAGTGCCTGAACCCCCGCACACACACACACACACACACACACACACGAACAAACAAATATGCACGCGCGCCTAACAACTGCCCCCTCCCCCTCCCCACCCCCTCCTCCCTTCATGCCCCGCAGTCTCCCTCCTCTCCCGTGACTGCACATCCTGTGGCTGCAAAGGGGGACCACTTCCGCGTCGCTTGAGAATTGTCTGCTCTTCTTTGAGGGCTATGGAGGGCTATTTCTTTGACCTGTTTTCACTCTTTCTCTCTTGTACC
>NC_134910.1:7694732-7697232 GCF_041734735.1 Babylonia areolata | reverse complement strand
GTGAGAGAGAGAGAGTGAGAGGGAGAGAGAGGGAGAGAGAGGGAGAGAGAGAGAGGGAGAGAGAGAGGGAGAGAGAGGGAGTGAGAGGGAGAGAAAGAGAGAGAGAGAGAGAGAGAGAGGGAGGGAGAGAGAGAGAGAGAGGAGGAGGAGGAGGAAGTAAAGATTCCAATGTACAAAGAAGGAAAGAAAATAAGAGAGAGGAGAAAAAAAAAAGAACAAGAGATTATTGGAATGAACAAAACCCAAAACATTTTCCCGGAAGTAAGTTGCTGCAATCATTGCAGAAGAAGAGTTTCTGAGGGAGAAAAAAAGGGGGTGTGTGTGTGTGTGTGTGTGTGTGTGTGTGTGTGTGTGTGTGTGTGTGTGTGTGTGTGTGTGTGTGTGTGTGTGTGTGTGTGTGAAATACACATATAAAAATAAGCAAAGGACCTATAGGGAAGGATGAAAAGAGGGGGAAAAAAGAAAGGAAGGAAGAGAGGGAAGAAGGGAGGAAGGGAGGAAGAACAGGGCAGAAAGACAGTCGACAGAAGAACAAAAGACTAAATATGTCTTTCATATTGCCGAGTCAACTCTATGAAAGTCGAAAATGTTTTTAACGCTCTCCCCCCCCCCCCCCCCAAAAAAAAAAGACAACAAACAAACAAAAACAATCACAGTCACATTGATTCACAGATTTTAAAAGGTAAAAAAAAAGAGAAGAAAATAAAACGACAAAACCAAACCATCTATTTCAGCTTCATTTTAATGAACCTTTTCATTTGCAAGGACAAAAAATACTTATGGTGTCAATCAATTTAACATTGATTTGCAGGATGAAAAAAAATTAAACAAAAGCAAACAAACAAAACCATTCAAAAGAGCTTCATCAGAACTGTCATTTTCATGTGCAGAGTTCCGTTCAGCTTATTATTTCTCAGCTTTCCGCCACTTTGTGCTCATATACACTCATGATTGAACCCTTGAACTGTAGTAGCACAGTGCAATCAGTCACTGAACACCACACCTCAGTCATCCACGTTTGCATCAGTAATCATTTCTGCAGACGTCTCCGCTTGTTCTGCAGATACATGCGGAACTACATGGGAGCCTCTTCCTCCTGCAGTTGCTGCTTCTGCACTGTGCGGTACACTTACAGGTGATGATTTCGATGCTGGACTCTGGCAATGAGGGCAAGGAGGTCAAGGATGGAACCAGAGCACCACTCTGAATTGTCCATCTCATAGTCTCTGGTGAGGGCAGTTCAGGACGCTGTGTGTCTGCCTGTCGCCATTCTGATGCTTAATAGTGTGACCGTTTGATGTGGAAGGACAAAGCATCATGAGTTGGGGGTAGAGTCTCCAACAGGTGGGCTTGAGCAAAGAGGGTTGGCCTGGCACTGCCCACAGAAACTGTTGCGTGAGCCTTGTAGACTTTACATGTGTAGGTTCCTGCAGCATCAGAGGTTTGGTCAATGAGGTCGCCTTTGCCGAGATTTGACAGGAGGTCGTGATTTTCGTTGTAAACATTCCAGCAGGATTTCTTGGTGTGACCAGCCAAGTGGTGTCAGATCCTGTCAACGAGTGAAAGGCTCGCAAGCTGCCGAGGACATGAGCTGTGATCTGTGGACATGACATGTTTGTAAAGTGGGCTGACAGAAGCACCAGCATGTCAGTGTCACGACCAGCAACTACACTACGATGCTGGATACTCGGCTCTTGACACAGTGCGGTACTATGCGTGTGTCAGCCTCCTCATGGCGCCCCTTCAGTTCCTCAGCTTTGGCGTCAGGGGTAGAAGACTCCACCTGCTCTTCGTCACTGAATCCCTCCTGCAACAACAATGGTCTTGTCTGCAGGTGCCTTTAGAAGCAGCTGCTGGGGACAGGAATCTCGCCAAGTTGGATTTGTTTGCTGCATGTGTGATGAAGGTGTACCATTTCTGAGGGAGAGGCAGATTTCTGTCCTGAATCTCTCTTCTCACAGGCACTGCCTTCTTTGCCAGTTTCTTCCTTGTGCTGCTTTTGATGGACAGGTCGCAGTATCTGTCAAAAATGATGTCAATGCGACTGAATGCAGCCCCATTTTGTAGTATTGATGTGATACAAATGTCAGCAAGGTCCCCAAAGTTATTTGTTTTAGATGGCTTCCCAAGATCAAAAACATGCGGCTGTCCATCCACAGTAAGTATTCCTTCTTTACCAGTGTCTGCAGCCTCAAGACTGAGGGCAAGGCGTGTCATCAATCAGTGAATCTGACAGGAGGGACCTTTGGCCTGATCGTAGATCGTCGTTCATTTGTGCAAGGGCAGGAGGGAGAGACATCAGCTCACGCTTCAGTATTTCCTCCAGATGGACATCCCTTCAGTATTTCCTTCAGATGAACATCCCTTCAGTATTTCCTCCAGATGGACATCCCTTCAGTATTTCCTCCAGATGAACATCCCTTCAGTATTTCCTTCAGATGAACATCCCTTCAGTATTTCCTCCAGATGGACATCATTTCAGTATTTCCTCCAGATGGAG
>NC_134910.1:7679732-7689732 GCF_041734735.1 Babylonia areolata | reverse complement strand
GTGGGGGTTGATGAGGTTATGACTATGAGAGTGGGGGTTGATGAGGTTATGACTATGAGAGTGGGGGTTGATCAGGTTATGACTATGAGAGTGGGTGTTGATGAGGTTATGACTATGAGAGTGGGGGTTGATGAGGTTATGGCTATAGGAGTGGGGGTTGATGAGGTTATGACTATGAGAGTGGAGGTTGATCAGGTTATGACTATAGGAGTGGGGGTTGATGAGGTTATGACTATGAGAGTGGGGGTTGATGAGGTTATGACTATGAGAGTGGAGGTTGATCAGGTTATGACTATAGGAGTGGGGGTTGATGAGGTTATGACTATGAGAGTGGGGGTTGATGAGGTTATGACTATGAGAGTGGGGGTTGATGAGGTTATGACTATGAGAGTGGGGGTTGATCAGGTTATGACTATGAGAGTGGGTGTTGATGAGGTTATGACCGTGAGAGTGGGGGTTGATAAAGCTATAACCGTGAGAGTGGGGGTTGATAAAGCTATAACCGTGAGAGTGGGGGTTGATAAAGCTATAACCGTGAGAGTGGGGGTTGATAAAGCTATAACCGTGAGAGTGGGGGTTGATAAAGCTATAACCGTGAGAGTGGGGGTTGATAAAGCTATAACCGTGAGAGTGGGGGTTGATAAAGCTATAACCGTGAGAGTGGGGGTTGATAAAGCTATAACCGTGAGAGTGGGGGTTGATAAAGCTATAACCGTGAGAGTGGGGGTTGATAAAGCTATAACCGTGAGAAGGGGTGAGGGTTGGTAAGTTTATGACCGTAAGAGTGGGGGTTGATAAGATTATGAGCGTGAGGGGTGGTGGTGGTGGTGGTGGTAAATGGTGGGCGAGGGAGTAGGAGGAAACACTGTGTGGTCGAAATGTGTATTGACCAATTAGTGATCTGCTGACTGAGTGAGTGAGTGAGTGAAGTGAGTGAGTGAATGAGTGAGTGAGTGAGTAATGAGTGAGTGAGTGAGTGAGTGAGTGAGAGACGACGTGAGAAATGGAATGATGACACACACATCCTCTCTGTCCATCTATCTGTCTGTCCGCCTGTCTTTCTGTCTTCTCTCTATCTCTGTCTCTGCCTCTCTCTGTCTCTGTCTGTCTGCCTGTCTCTCTCTCTCTCTCTCTCAGTCTGCCTCTCTCTGTCTCTGTCTCTTTCTCGCTCTCTGTTTCTGTCTGTCTGTCTGTCTGTCTCTCTTTGTCTCTCTTTCTCTCTGCATATCCATCTGCCTGTCCAACTGCCTTCCATTCGTCTCTGTCTCTGTCTCTCACAGTCTGTCTTTCTATGCGGCCTTTCTTCTCTCTCGAAAAGTAAAAAAAAAAAAAAAAATAATAATAATAATAAACGATAAAACAAAACTAAAAAAAATAAAATTAAATAAAATTAGATTAAAAAAAAAAGAAAAGAAAAGAAAAGAAAAAAGAAAAAAATGAAGAAAAGAAAGAAAAAAAAAAAGAAATACTAAACAGAAAACAGAGCAAAAACAACAACAGACGATATCTCACACACACACACACACACACACACACACACACACACACACACACACACACACACACACACACACACACACACAGGCAATAGTTATCTTCGTGTACCAATTACCAATTATTGTTTCAAGATTTTGAGCAGTTTCGGAATACAACAACAACAACAACAACAACAACAACAACAACTTCAACAACAACCAAAATTCAACAAACAAACAGTACTACGTACAAAACACTCGAAGTACCTATGTAGGCCATGCACGTGCCCAAATAAAAGCACCACAGAGAAATGTCATTATCTTCACCAGTGACAGAATGGCAAACTCATTGTTTTTATCAGCTGGCTTACACATGTATTGTATTGTTTTATAATACGGTGTTTTTTTGTGTGTTTTTTTTTTTTTTTGTTGTTGTTGTTGTTGTTGTTGTCACATTAGCTTTCTCTGTTTAAAATTCGGGTTGATCAGCACAGACGGGAAAGGTGGTAGGATGGGGGAGGTGTGTCAGGGGGGCCTGGGGGGATGGGGGTGGGGGGGTGGGGTGCCAAGGGGAGGAGAATGGGGGTGGAACGTCTTGCCATAGTGCAGCGCTACCTATAAATTTTTGTTGTTCTGACTGTAAGTTTGTTTTTGTTTTTTTTGTTTTGTTTTTTTGTCGTTCCTAATAATCAAAGTGGGATTTTCTCAGCACAGATTTTTTTTTTTTTTTTTTTCCAGGGGAAAACTCACCTCGGCGGGGGGAGAGAGAAGGGAGAGAGAAAAAAAAAAAGAAAAAGCAAAACGAAAAATGGGCGTCTACTGCGAGTCAGAAAACTACGAAGTTTTGCAAAAGAGACAATAAAGAATGAGAAGAGAAAGAAAGAAAGAAAGAAAGACAAGAGGTATGAAAAGAAGAAGAAATACACATAAACAAAGAAAGAAGAAGAAGAATCACCACTGTCATCATCATAGGCATCATCATCACCATGATTATCAAAAAATATATATGAAAAAGAGGCGAGAGGAAACGAAACGAATAAGTGGCAGTAGCAGCAGCCGCAGGCAGCAGTAGTAGTAGTAGTAGTAGTAGCAGCAGCAGCAGCAGTAGTAGTAGTAGCAGCAGCAGCAGCAGCAGTAGTAGTAGTAGTAGTAGCAGTAGCAGCAGCAGCAGCAGCAGTAGTAGTAGTAGTAGAGCAGCAGCAACAACAACAATAACAAGACCATGAAGAATGAAGACCAAGAAGAACAAGAACAAGACGAACAACTGAAAACAAAACAAAAAACAACAACGAGAAGTAGAAACAGAACAAGAACTCAACGAACATGGACGACAAGACGAACAAGAATAAGAAAAACAAAAACAAGAACAAAAACAAAAAAAACAACAACAAACAACAACAACAACAACAAGAAATAAAACAAGAACTTCATGAACATGAAGGACAAGAAAAACAATAAAAACAAGAACAAGAACAACCCCCCTACACACACACACACACACACACACACACACACACACACACACACACACACACACACACACACACACACACAAAACCAAAAAAACCCACAACAACCAAGAAGTAGAAATAGAACAAGAACTCAACGAACATGGAGGAACAGAAGAACAACCAGAACAAGAACAAAAACAAAACAAAAAAAACAACAAGAAGAAGAAGAAATAAAACAAAAACTCCATGAACATGAAGGACAAGAAGAGCAATAAAAACAAGAACAAGAACAACCCCCACCCCCTCACACACACAAAACACACACACACACAAAAAACACCAACAAAACAAGAAGTAGAAATAGAACAAGAACTCCATGAACATGAAGGACAAGGAGAAGAAGAACAAGAAAAACTATAACAAGAACAATAACAAAACAAAACAAAAAATAACAAGAAGAAATAGAACAAGAATCCATGAACATGAAGGACAAGAAAAAACAAGAACAAGAAGAACAAGAAGAAGAACCAAAAAAAACAACAACAACAACAACAACGAGAAGTAGAAATAGAACAAGAACTACACGAACATGGATGACAAGAAGAACAAGAACAAGATCAGAACAAAAAAAACAAACAAAAAATCAACGAGAAGAAGAAATAGAACAAGATCTACACAGACATGAAGAACAAGAAGAACAAGAGCAAAACAAAACAAAAACAAAAAAACCAACGAGAAGTAGAACTAGAACAAGAACTACACGAACATGAAGGACAGGAAGAAAGAAGAAGAAGAAGAAGAAGAAGAAGAAAAAGAAGAAGCCCAACAGCAACAGCAACAGCAACAACAACAACACCAACACCACTACCAACAGGACCCAAAAGACAACACAAAAAAACCCTAGAAGATGGACATGACAATATGGCAAGATCACGAGCAACATGGGGGATCACTCATCTGAGGAATGATAACAGGAGCAAGGGAAGAGGGGAGGGGGGAGGTGGGGAGAGGGGCAGGGGGTTGGGGGGGAGGGGGAGGACAAGCATGTGGCATCAGAAGAAACATGCAACCACAGAAGAAACGTGTACTGTCAAAACATTATCTGGCGAAGAAGCCCAAGAATGTTGATGGAAAGAGGGTGAGCATAGTGACAATGAATACGCGAAGAATAAGAAGAAGAAGGAGGAGGAGGAGGAGAAGAAGGAGAAGAAGAAGAAGAAGAAGGAGAAGAAGACAACGCCAACGCCAACGACAATGACAACTCTCTCTCTTCTCTCTCTTTCACTCATTCATTTCATTTCATACCTCTCTGTCTCTCAGTCTCTCTCCCTCTCTCTCTCTCTTCCACTCATTCATTTCATTTCATATCTCTCTGTCTCTCTCTCTCCCTTTCTCTCTCTCTTTCACTCATTTATTTCATTTTATATCTCTCTCTGTCTCTCTCTTCTCTCTCTCTCTTCCTCTCTCTCTCTTTCACTTATTCATTTCATTTCATCTCTCTCTCTCTCTCTCCTCTCTCTCCCTCTCTCTCTCTTTTCTCTCTCTTTCATTCATTCATTTCATTTCATCTCTCTCTCTCTCTCTCTCTCTCTCTCTCTCTCTGATGTAAGTAATGCTTATGCATACATTTTTTTTAATACATTATTATATAATTCAATCTTTATCTGTATAATGTGATGTCTCTTGTCTTATATACTGTGTGTGATGGCTGAATGGAATATCGCTTTATGTGTCTATTTTCATATTTTCCTTCAATAAAAAATGTTCGTTCGTTCATTCGTTCGTTTGTTCTCTCTCTCTCTGTCTCTCTCTCTGTCTCTCTGTCTCTCTCTCTCTCTCTCTCTCTCTCTCTCTCTCTCTCTCTCTCTCTCTCTCTGTGCCTCCTATTCCCTTGTTGATGCTCAATGAACCAGTTTCACGTCTGTCTTCTGCGAATGTCGGACAAATATTCACAATTCACAATAAACAAATAATTCATGTAATCCCCACCTCATAACGCCTGTCTCTGTCTGTCTCCTCGTATTATCTCTAAGCATCTGTGAACATCTCTCTCTCTTTCTCTCTCTCTTTCTCCCTTCCTCCCCCCCCTCTCTCTCTCACTGTCCCTCCCTCCTCCCTCTCTCTCACTTTCTCTCTCTCTCTCTCTCATCTCTCTCTCACTCAATCTCTCTCACTCTGTCTCTCTTTCTCTTGCTCTCACTTTCTCTCTCTCTCTCACTCTCTCTCTTTCTCTCTCTCACTGTCTCTGTCTCTCTCCCTCCCTCGTCTCTCTCTCACTCTCTTTCTCTCTCTCTCACTCTCTCTCTCACTCTCTTTCTCTCTCTCTCACTCTCTCTCTCACTCTCTTTCTCTCTCACTCCCTCCTCTCTCTCTTACTGTCTGTCACTCTCTTTCTCTCTCTCTCCCCCTCTCTCTCTCACTCTCACTGTCTCTCTCTCTCTCTCTCCCCCTCCTTCCTCTCTCACTCTTTCTCTCTCTCTCCCTCCCTCCTCTCTCTCTCTCTCCCTCCTCTCTTTCTCCCACTCTGTCTCTCTCCCTCCCTCCTCTCTCTCTTACTTTCTCTCTCTCACCCTGTCTCTCTGTCTTTCTCTCTCTCTCACTCTCTTTCTCTCTCTCTCTATACCCCCCTCCTTTCTCTCACTCTCTCACTTTCTCTCTCTTTCTCTTTCTCTCTCGCTGTTTTTTTCTCTCCCTCTCTCTCCCTCCTCTCCCTCACTCTCACTGTCTCTCCCTCTCTCCCTCCCTCCTCTCTCCCTCCCTCCTCTCTATCTCCCTCCCTCCTCTCTCCCTCACTCTCATTGTCTCTCTCTCTCTCTCCCTCCCCCCCTCTCTCTCTCTCTCTCTTACTGTCTCTCTCTTTCCACATCATTAATGTCACGATTAATTCAGTGTCATGCAGCGATGGGAAAGGAGAGCGACGAGGTTGGTGGGGGTGGGGGTGGGGGTGGGGGTGTGAGGTTGGGGGTGGGGGGAGGCGGAGGGGGAGGTGGGATAGGGGGGAATGGGAGTGTGGGCGGAGAGCCGTGGGTGGAGGTCATAAACCAGACAGCCAACATCAGCGTGGCTTTTTTTTTTTTTTCTCCCCAGTGAACGCACATAATAACACTGTAACCTCCCACACAGCCTCTTCACATAATAACACTGTAACCTCCATACAACCTCTTCACATAATAACACTGTAACCTCCATACAACCTCTTCACATAATAACACTGTAACCTCCCACACAACCACTTAACATAATAACACTGTAACCTCCCACACAGCCTCTTCACATAATAACACTGTAACCTCCCACACAACCTCTTCACATAATAACACTGTAACCTCCCACACAACCTCTTCACATAATAAGACTGTAACCTCCATACAATCTCTTCACATAATAACACTGTAACCTCCCACACAACCTCTTCACATAATAACATTGTAACCTCTATTGTACAACCTCTTGAACATAATAACACTGTAACCTCCATACAACCTCTTCACATAATAACACTGTAACCTTCATACAACCTCTTCACATAATAACACTGTAACCTTCATACAATCTCTTCACATAATAACACTGTAACCTCCCACACAACCTCTTAACATAATAACACTGTAACCTTCATACAATCTCTTCACATAATAACACTGTAACCTCCATACAACCTCTTCACATAATAACACTGTAACCTCCATACAACCTCTTCACATAATAACACTGTAACCTTCATACAACCTCTTAACATAATAACACTGTAACCTCCATACAATCTCTTCACATAATAACACTGTAACCTCCCACACAACCTCTTCACATAATAACACTGTAACCTCCATACAATCTCTTCACATAATAACACTGTAACCTCCCACACAACCTCTTCACATAATAACACTGTAACCTCCCACACAGCCTCTTCACATAATAAGACTGTAACCTCCCACACAACCTCTTCACATAATAACATTGTAACCTCTATTGTACAACCTCTTCAACATAATAACACTGTAACCTCCATACAACCTCTTAACACTTCACGCGCATCCGACACACGTTCACACAGGTTCAGGCACGTTCACACACAAACACACACACACACACACACACACACACACACACACACACACACACACACACACACACACACACACACATAGAGATACGGATACGGATACAGATACGGATGTTTTATTCAGTGCACACCATGGCCCCTCGTTAGTGAAGGGGTGGTGCAAACAGTTATTTCGTGGATAATACACACACACACACACACACACACACACACACACACACACACACACACACACACACACACACACATATATATATATATATATATATATATATATATATATATATATATGCTTTGTAACAAAAGAGAGAGAGCGAGAGAGAGAGAAAGAGAGGGGGGTAATGCGCCCTACCTTGGAAGCGAGTGTCCTCAGACTGGGATTTTTTTTTTTTTTAATAATTCTCCCTGCCCACTAAAACTTTGATTGGTGGTCTGGGTGCTAGTCTTTCGAAGCAGACGACGGATGAACGCAATTCTGGGCGTGTTGCTGTAAGGTACTTGATTAATTAAGCGCGCGTAAATGAATCCACTATTGAAAACAAATATTTGCAGATGGAAAAGAAACAAAAGATGAAAGAAAATGATCTTGGTGGTACTGTACTGTGGCTGGAGAGGTTTGTATTTGTATTTGTATTTCTTTTTATCACATCAGATTTCTGTGTGTGAAATTCGGGCTGCTCTCCCCAGGGAGAGCGCGTCGCTACACTACTGCGCCACCCATTTTTTTTTTTTTTTTTTTTTTTTTTTGTATTTTCTCCTGCATGTAGTTTTATTTGTTTTTCCTATCGAAGTGGATTTTTCTACAAAATTTAGCCAGGAACAACCCTTTTGTTGCCGTGGGTTCTTTTACGTGCGCTAAGTACATGCTGCACACGAGACCTCGGTTTATCGTCTCATCCGAATGACTATCGTCCAGACTACCACTCAAGGTCTAGTGGAAGGGGAGAAAATATCGGCGACTGAGCCGTGATTCGAACCAGCGCACTCAGATTCTCTCGCTTCCTATGCGGACGCGTTACCTCTAGGCCATCACTCCACTTCCAGGTTCTGCAGTGGACAGAGAAATATGTTGTGACAGAAAGTGATGCACCATTTTGCAATTGGCCTACAATAAGATCCGATACGATACGATACAACACGCTATAATACAATAATCATAGTACAATAAAAACATTGCGCAGAGCAATCTCTTCTTTTTCTTCTTCTTCAATTCATATCTCACTTACACAATGAAATGTGTCTGATGAAAACGAAATACACATTACTCCACGTTTTGTCTAGTTTGCAAGAGTAACTTCACGATCGAATATTACTCAAGTTCTGTTGTCGCCGTGAACGCGTTAAGTATGTACGATAGTTGTGTGTCCAACTACTGAAGACCATCAGGGCAAAAAGATGAAGCAACTGCTGTCACCACTATCTGGGCTAGAATTAGGTTGCATAGTGGTGGGTGTCTCTTGGCCAAGAGGGATTTAGGACAGTCGGCGTTGGGATAGTCCCCAAAGGTCAACTGGTCCCCAATGATGCAGCACTAAGACCCCAGCGCAATTTTCAGTGCCTCCTGATTTGACTCGATAAGTGTTCTGCAGATGGCACTGCTTATCTGTACAACAAATGAAGATACTATTTAAAAAAAAATATTTTTAAAAAAAGCAAAAAAAAAGCAAAAAGCACACTGCCGAGCATAATTTGATGCGGAAATTAGTATTTCAACTGTGGGTTTTTGTGTGTGTGTGTGTGTGTATGTGTGTGATCGTAATGTGGCCTAATGTGCCGAAACCTACAATGTAGGCTCTATATATACACAGGGCTGCGGTGCATGCTGGGAGGTCGCACGCCCAACGACGTAGGCTGGACGTTGGTCTCTTGACGACGTAGGCTGGACGTTGGTCTCTTGACGACGTAGGCTGGACGTTGGTCTCTTGACGACGTAGGCTGGACGTTGGTCTCTTGACCTACAGCACTGCACGGGCGGCGATCCTCGCTCGCGGGCAGCCCTATCGCGAAGTTTTCCCTTGTTATACAAGACTCGGTAGAAGAGAGGGTATTTGCAAATACCCCATATGTGTAAGCCATTGCACAATAGTGCAGAAATTATAATTTGATGTCGTTACACTTTAAAAAAATTTTCAATGATTTGATTGTGTTTATGTGTTTCCCTATTTTTGTTCGGTATTCAGTATCGACTCTTCCCATTTCTCTTCCTCTATGTGTCTCTGTCTATCTTTTTCTCCCTCCCTGCCTCCTCTCTCCCTCCCTTTCTCTCTCTCTCTCTCTCTCTCTCTCTCTCTCTTTCTCTCTCTGTGTCTAAAAAAAAAAAAAAAAAAAGTCTACATCTGCGTCACTGTCTCCATCTCTCTCTCTCTCCCCCCCCCTCTCTCTCTCTCTTTCTCTATGTCTAAATAATAATAATAATAATAATAATAATAATAATAATAATAATAATAAAATGTCTACATCTATTTCTCTCTCTTTCTGCCCTGCCCCCCTCCCCTCCCTCCCCCCACGCCCCCTCTCTCTCTCTCTCTCTCTCTCTCTGTGTCTAAAAAATAATAATAAAACGTCTACGTGACGTCTACGTCTCTCTGTTTCACCAACCCCCCTCTCTCTCTCTTTCTCTCTCTGTATCTAAAAAAATAAAAATAAAATAAAACGTCTACGTCTCTGTTCCTCTCTTTCTCACCGCCCCCCCCCCCCCTCTCTCTCTCTCTTTCTCTCTCTCTCAGTCTAAAAAAAACAACACAATAATAATAAAACGTCTACGTCTCTGTCTGTCTCTTTCTCGCGTCCTCCCAGCCGTCAGTCCACGACGCTAACCACTTCGCACGGCGGCTGGTGCGATAAAACATTAAATTTTAACATTTTACGTGTATGACCGTTTCCTTTACTTACGTGACCCCGCCATGTAGGCAGTCATATTCCGTTTTCGGGGGTGGGGGTGCATGCTGGCTTTGTTCTTGTTTCCCGTAACCCACCGAACGCTGACATGGATTACAGGATCTTTAACG
>NC_134910.1:7659732-7662232 GCF_041734735.1 Babylonia areolata | reverse complement strand
CGCGCGCACACACACACACACACACACACACACACACACACACACACACACACACACACACACACACACAGGGACTTGTCATTCACCTTGTGAATAATAATGAATAATAATAATGATATTTATGTAGCGCTGAATCTTGTGCAGAAACAAATCAAAGCGCTTTCGCACCAGCCCTTCACACGCATGCATAACTCTAAAACTGGAGAAACTAAAGACAAGGAAGAGGCAGGGAAGGGAGGCTATTTTGGGAAGAGGTGAGTTTTGAAGCCAGATTTGAAAGAGCTGAGTGCAGAGACATGACGAAGCGAAAGAGGGAAGTTCATTCCAATTGCAAGGTCCAGAGACAGAGAACGAACGGCGGCCAACAGCGGAGTGTTTGAATCTGAGTATGCGTAAACAGAGTGGATCCGAAACCGATCGTAGAGAGCGAGATGGAGTGTAGAGGTGAGAAGGCAGCCATAAAGACACGAAGAGGCAGATTTGTGAATTTCATTTTTAACACAGAGTGCTGATCTTGTACTTTATTCTGTCTGAGACAGGGAGCTAGTGGAGATGTTGGAAAAGAGGAGTGATGTGCTCAGATCTTTTCTTTCTGACATCAAGAAATTGACACCATCCAAACAAACCGATCACGGGGGTTTAAGTCTTAAAAAAAACAACAACCCCAAAACAACAATTAACTCACTCAGTACGGCCAGTCCTCTCTTCTCCTCTACACAGACTCCTCGGATGTCCAGTGGGTGTCTGAATGACCCAACCTTTAGCTTCCGTCGTCAGAATTGTGGTATTCTTTGTCAACATTCACCTCTTCAGTATAAGAGCCTTCCGCTTGCAATATTTTGATGATGGTAATTGGGGTGAAACACTGTTAACGTCGTCTCTTTCGCCGTTCGTATGGAGAGAGTTAACAATAAAAATTAGAATGGATGGATTTCAATCTGCTGGTGATAAATAAATGAATGAATACCTGAAGCATTCTTGAATTTTCTTTTATTAAAAGGAAAAAAAGAAGAAGATATCTTTTACGCAACAAATTCAGCATTGCAGTCCTTTTTTTTTCCACGAGGTGTCGGTTTGCATATCATAAGACTTTTTTTTTTGTTTTTTTGTTTTGTTTTGTTTTGTTTATGTCTTTCAAGGCAGGAATCGATGCTGAAAACGTGACTCCAGATTCATCACTTCTTTGATTGTCTCCGACTTTTGAGGGGGGAAAAAATAAAGATCGCGGGATTGGGGTGAGGGAGAAGGTTTGGAGCCGTGGGGTGTGTGTGTGGGGGGGGGGGGGGGGAGGAGATGAATGCATAGCACTCGTTGAAAGTCGGGGTGAGGGAGGGGGGGGGTGGAGGGGTCGGGAGAGGGGAGTGCTGGGAGAGAGGGGGAGGGGGGAATTGAGGAAGTAAGGGCTGAAAGGTGTGTGTGTGTGTGTGTGTGTGTGTGTGGTGGGGTGTGGGGGGTGAGTGTGGGGTGAGTGGGGTGAGAGTGAATCTTTCATCCGCATGGAATGATTTCAAAAGATCTCCAGTTTGCGTGCACGTGTGTGTGTGTGTGTGTGTGTGTGTGTGTGTGTGTGTGTGTGTGTGTGTGTGTGTGTGTGTGTGTGTGTGTGTGTATGTGTGCACGCGCCTGCTTTCTTGCTTCTCTGTGTGTGTGTGCGTGTGTGCGTGCGTGCGTGCGTGCGTTCGTGCGTGTGTTTGTTGACATTGTCATGTCTCCTCACGCGCTCTGCTGAGTGAAAAGATTGATCGTAGTTGAATTAATTTCTGTCTCAAGCCCCCCTCCGCGCCCCCCCTCGCCCCCCCCCCCCCCTCTTTCGCTGCCCCCCCCCCCCCCTCCCCCCTCAAACACACACACCACCTTCCTTAACCAATCTCCACACTCTCTTTCTGTCTATCGCGGTCTCTCTCCCTGTCTCTTTTCGTATGACAATCTGTCAGTTCCCTCCCTCTCTCTCTCTCTCTCTCTCTCTCTCTCTCTCTGTGTCTATCCGGTTATGTCTGTCTGTCTGTCTGTCTCTCTCTCTCTCTCTCTCTCTCTTTGTTCTTTATCATTCTGTCTGTCCGTCTGTGTGTCCATCTAAATCCCCCCCACCCCCTGTGTGTGTGTGTGTGTGTGTGTGTGTGTGTGTGTGTGTGTGTGTGTGTGTGTGTGTGTGTGTGCTTATCTTCTTTCAGCCTCTCTCTCCCCTCCCTCTACCTGTGTCACTGTCTTTCTGTCTCTCTGAATCAGAATCTTATTCAGTACACGGCCAAAGACCCATTTGAAGCGGTTGTGAAATCCCCCCCCCCCCCTCTGTGTGTGTGTGTGTGTGTGTGTGTGTGTGTGTGTGTGTGTGTGTGTGTGTGTGTGTTGTCTTCACTTTAACGTCTTTCCACTTGAAGTGATATTAGACGTGTGTGTGTGTGTGTGTGTGTGTGTGTGTGTGTGTGTGTGTGTGTGTGTGTGTGTGTGTGTGTGTGTGTTGTCTTCACTTTAACGTCTTTCCACTTGAAGTGATATTAGA
>NC_134910.1:7654732-7657232 GCF_041734735.1 Babylonia areolata | reverse complement strand
AAAACGGAGTATGGCTGCCTACATGGCGGGATAAATAAACAAAACAGTCAAACACGTAAAAAAAAACAACAACAATGTAACATGTCTGTCTGAGGGTGAGTGTGTGTGTGCCTGAAATCTGATTGAATGACACAGGAAACGAATGATGAGCGCCTAGTGGCAGCCGTCAGTCGGTTCAAATGACCCCGTGTTTGTAAAGCGTCTAGAGCTTGGGCTCCGACCGGTGATAGGCGCTATATAAGTATCCATATCAGTCACACACTATTATTATTATTATTATCATCATCATTATTATTATTATCATTATTATTATCTTCTTTTTTCTACTTTTTTTTCGTTTTTTTTTTTTTTTTAATTTTCTTCTCAAGGCCTGACTAAGCGCGTTAGGTTACGCTGCTGGTCAGGCATCTGCTTCAGAAGATGTGGTGTAGCGTATAATAATTATGGATTTGTCCGAACGCAGTGACGCCTCTTTGAGCTACTGATACTGATACTGATACTGAATCACGCACATTTTCTCTTCCTGTCTTATTCTCTACTTCGTACTTCATTGGGGAGGGCGGTGCGGGAGAGGAGGTGTATTTTTTATTTATTTATATTTCTTTTTATCACAACAGATTTCTCTGTGTGAAATTCGGGCTGCTCTCCCCAGGGAGAGCGCGTCGCTACACTACAGCGCCACCCATTTTTTTTTGTATTTTTTCATGCGTGCAGTTTTATTTGTTTTTTCCTATCGAAGTGGATTTTTTCTACAGAATTTTGCCAGGAACAACCCTTTTGTTGCCGTGGGTTCTTTTACGTGCGCTAAGTGCATGCTAGCACACGGGACCTCGGTTTATCGTCTCATCCGAATGACTAGCGTCCAGACCACCACTCAAGGTCGGCGGCTGAGCCGTGATTCGAACCAGCGCGCTCAGATTCTCTCGCTTCCTGGGTAGATGCCTTACCTCTAGGCCATCACTCCACTGTGGGTGTGGAGGTGTGTGTGTGTCGGAGGGGGGGGGGATAGGGTGGTGATGGTGGGAGGCGTACTTACTTTGTGTCGTGAATCTCTGGACTGAGACTTTTCCATGCTATGGGGTGGTTGTGAACGACACTGAACTGTGTGACTCACCGGTGTCTTTGGATCATTTCTTTGCCAGCAAGAGGATGATAATTATAGTTCATTGCAAAAGATTTATGATTTATATAATTATCTGGAATTTCCACAAGTGGTCGAAACTATTCTCTCTTTTTTTTTTTGTATCGCAAACACAGACACACACACACACACACACACACACACACACACACACACACACACACACACACACACACACAACACACACACGCGCGCGCACTCATACAACAAACACATACTCACAAATATACACACGTACACAAACGCGCATAAAGAAAACAAACAACAACAACAACAACAACAACAAAAACCATGCCATTGAAGGGACAAATACAGACATAAAGAGGTATACAGACAGACAGACACACAGGCAGGCAGACAGACACACAGACAGACAGACAGACAGATGTTTAGGGGTGTTCGGTGCAGCTTCAGACTTTTTTCTGGAGATCTGTGGAGGAATCTGACGTGGACATATCCATTGTTGTTAGAAATCAATATCGGGCCACGAATCGTCGTCACAGCGAGGGTTAGCGAGAGAGAGACAGGGGGTGAAGGGGGAGGGGGGTATAGAGAGGGAGAGAGAGGAGAGAAAGAGTGAGAGAGAGAGAGGGGAGAGAAAGAGAGTTAGGGAGAGAAAAGGGAGAGAGAGAGGGAAGAGAGAGGGGGGGGCTGGAGAGAGAGAGATGGGGAGAGAGAGAGGAGAGAAAGAGGGAGAGAAGGGAGAAAGAGAGTTAGAGAGAAGGGAGAGAGAGAGGGGGGAGAGAGAGGGGAGAGAGAAAGGGGGGGGGAAGAGTTAGAGAGAGGGGGGGCGAGAGAGAGGGAGATGGAGGGAAAGCGAGAGAGAGGTAGAGAGAGGGTGGAGAGAGGGAAAGAGAGGAAGAGAGAGGGGGAGAGAGAGATGGGAAAGAGAGAGAGGGAGAGAGAGGTGGGTAGAGAGAGAAAAAGAGGAGAGAGAGAGAGATGTGGGATAAAGAGAGGGAGGGGAGGAGAGACAGACAGGAAAAAAAAGATAGACAGAAGCAGAGTAAGAGAGACAGAGAGAGAGAGAAACAGGAAAGGGAGAGAGAGACAGAGACAGAGAGAAACAGGAAAGGGAGAGAGAGACAGAGAGAGAGAGAAACAGGAAAGGGAGAGAGAGACAGAGAGAAACAGGAAAGGGAGAGAGAGACAGAGACAGAGAGAAACAGGAAAGGGAGAGAGAGACAGAGACAGAAACAGGAAAGGGAGAGAGAGAGACAGAGAGAGAGAGAAACAGGAAAGGGAGAGAGAGACAGAGAGAGAGAAACAGGAAAGGGAGAGAGAGACAGAGACAGAGAGAAACAGGAAAGGGAGAGAGAGAGACAGAGAGAGAGAGAAACAGGAAAGGGAGAGAGAGAC
>NC_134910.1:7639732-7649732 GCF_041734735.1 Babylonia areolata | reverse complement strand
TACTCGATACACAAATAGAACCAAGGATAACGATTTATGGAATCGACGTATGGATGGGGGTTGGGGGTTGGGGGGGGTAGGGGGTGGGGGTTGGGGGGTGGGTGGGGGGCTTTAAGAAAACCTTCAGATAGGAAAATCTTTGTCTCGCTCGCCACTGAGCTTGAAACCGCAGAAGATGGGGGGGGGAAATAAAGAAACACGTCCCAGCAACCACAATGTCTCTAAAATTAATATACAGAAGAAACAACCGAATAGCCTAATGTTCATTAATAAATCCACAGAACAGCAAACAGCCGAACACCGAAATCTGTCTGAATCTAAAGAACTGCCGAACACAATCATCATATGCAATAAAACTCCACGGACACCAGTATAAGAGCCAGGCCCAGGCTGCACAGAGCTCAGCAGAGATAAAAAAAAAAAAATAAAGGCGTTCGTTCTTGGGTCCGTCCTGGAGACATTCCCCAGCTAATGGTGAACAGCTGTCTTTGGCCATGGGCGCTAATGGCCTCGCGAGGTAACCGCTGCATGACACGGGAAGGAACGGGCTGACAGTGGTCATGATTATGATGCACGTGCAGGGATGCCACGTGACCTCTGATGTGTCTGTGTGGTCTCGAGAAGAGTTAGATGGGACTGATGGTGGGCTGGTGGTAGGTGGAGGGGGTGTGGGGCGGTGAGGGGGTCTGGGGTGGGGGGTGGGGGGGGTTGGAGAGGAGGGAGAAGGAGGGAGGAGGAGGAGGTGAAGGGAGAGGGAAAAGTGAGGTTCGAAAAGTGACAGAGATGACATGAGATGTGAGAAGAGGGAAAACGAGAGAGAGAGAGAGAGAGGTGGGAAGAAAGAGAGAGAGAGGTGGGGAGAGAGAGAGAGAGAGAGAGAGAGAGAGGTGGGGAGAGAGAGAGAGGTGGGGAGAGAGAGAGAGGGGGAGAGAGAGAGGTGGGAGAGAGAGAGAGGGGGGGGGAGAGAGAGAGAGAGAGAGAGGTGGGGAGAGAGAGAGGTGGGGAGAGAGAGAGAAAGAGGTGGGGAGAGAGAGAGGTGGGGAGAGAGAGAGAAAGAGGTGGGGAAAGAGAGAGAGAGAGGGGGTGGGGGGAGAGAGAGAGAGAGAGAGGTGGGGAGAGAGAGAGGTGGGGAGAGAGAGAAAGAGAGAGAGAGGGTGGGGAGAGAGAGGGGGGGGGCGTG
This sequence comes from Babylonia areolata, assembly GCF_041734735.1. Lineage (NCBI taxonomy): Eukaryota > Metazoa > Mollusca > Gastropoda > Neogastropoda > Buccinidae > Babylonia > Babylonia areolata. Next base: position 7,648,552 of record NC_134910.1, on the reverse strand, counting down.
GAGGAGAGATGAGAAGTGGGAAGACGGAAAACGAGAGAGAAAGAGAGACAGGGAGAGAGGGGGGGGGGGGGGGGCAGAGATGAGAAGTGGGAAGTAGAAGAAAGAGTGGGAGAGAGGGAGAGAGAGAGAGACAGGCGAGAGAGAGCGAGTGAGAGAGAAAGACCGAGAGAGAGAGAGAGATGTCGCACAACGACAAGACCAATTCTCATTCGCCGACGAAAGTAAACAGGTTGTGGTAGTTATTTGTGGGTCTCAATCCATTCTTCTGCATACATCCACACACATGTTCACACACACACACACACACACACACACACACACACACACACACACACACGCACGCACGCACACACACACACACACACACATACACACACACACACACACACACACACACACACACACACACACACACACACACACACACACAAGAAAAAGAACCAGAAGAACCAGAACGATACAATCTCTCTGGCAAACAAGAAATGCAACAACACACACAGGCATGTAACCTGCACGCAGTTTCTTTGCTTTTTAATTATTATTATTTTTTTAAACAACCGTATCTAAATATTATACAAAAAAGAATATACAAGAAAACTAAACCAACAGTAAACAGGAAAAGAACAACGGCATCACCCAAAACGTAAAAGTGATTATGCGAAGATGTAGACACTGGTCGTGTTAAACATTTAAAATAAATGAAATCACAATAATACTACTAAATGAATACAAACAAATATACATACATACATACATACATACATGTTAAATCAATGGAAATGCAAAGAACATACATACATACATACATTTTGAATTAATTGAAAGGCAATGAGCATACATACATACAAGCATAACATACATACATACACACATACATACATACATACATGTTAAATCAATGGAAAGGCAAAGAACACACATACATACATCTTGAATTAATGGAAAGGCAAAGAGCAAACATACATGCATACATACATACATACATCTGAAATTAATGGAAAGGCAAATAACATACATACATACATACATACATACATACATACATACATCTTGAATCAATGGAAAGGCAAAGAACATACATACATACATACATACATACATACATACATACATACATACATGTTAAATCAATGGAAAGGCAAAGAACATACATACATACATACATACATACATACATACATACATCTTGAATTAATGGAAAGGCAAATAACATACATACATACTTACATACATACATACATACATCTTAAATTAATGGAAAGGCAAAGAAAATACATTATATATATATATATATATATATATATATATATATATATATATATATATACAAATTAGATAAATGAATAATGAAAAGGCAAAGAACGAATTAATGCCATGCGCGCGTTGTGTTTCAAAATCAGTGATATACCTTCGTGTGGTGGTACAACAGCACGCGTGTACGTGTGAGCGCTTGCGTGCATGCGTGCGTGCGTATGTGCGTGCGTGCGTTCGTTCGTGAGTGAGTGTATCCTTGCGCACAACTAGCGCGCGGACAGAGCTATTATACAGCGCCACAAAAAAAAAGATAGATTGTACGCGCGTACGGACAGGTCTAGTTCGCGTCCGCGAGTGTGACGTTACGTGCTTGCTTTGAGCGTGCGTCAAGGGACACCATGTAAGCTGTCACATGGCAGTGAAAGGGAGACAACAACAGTCCTTTGTATCTTCTTCTCTGTGGGCATGTCACTGACTAGAGAGTGTCACGTTGGAAACAAAGCTTGGAGGGAGAGAGAGAGAGAGGGCGAGAGAGAGAGAGAGAGAAGGCGAGAGAGGGACAGACAGACAGTCACACGGAAACTCGGGTTGGTATTTTGTTTGTTTGTTTGTTTGTTTAGGGTTTTTCCTTGTTTTGTCTCTTTGTCCTGTCCGTCTACTCTTTCGTATGTCTGTCTTCTGCGACTTTTTTTTGTTTGTTTGTTTGTTTGTTTTTTCTTTTTCATTCGTATTTTCAACAACATCCAAAAAAAAAAAATTTCTGAAATACTGGAAATACGTACATGTCTGTTTATTAATTAAAGGGCGTGTGTCACTGATTTATGTTTGGTACTGCCGTGAGCAAGAATATCGCTCGACAGCAATGTGAATTTTTATTACGTATATATGTGTGTGTGTGTGTGTGTGTGTGTGTGTGTGTGTGTGTGTGTGTGTGTCTGTGTGTGTGTGTGTGTGTGACAAGACAGAACAGCTATACCTGGGGGAAGCTATACCTAAGACAGCACAAGACAGGAGAATGGCTATACCTGGGGTATTGGTAGTCGAAGTATTTCCAGAGTAAATGACAATGTGAAAGTTTCACACACACACACACACACACACACACACACACACACACACACACACACACAACCAAGAACATATAAACTAATTAGCTAAAGCCCTGGAAGCCTACACGCGAGTGTTTGAAGGCAATTAAAACCCGATCGAAGTAGCACACTCTCTTCCTCGTCTGAAGGCGCGATGAAACGGCCTTGGGGTAAAACTACTACCCTGGGATAAAAGTATCCCCAAGGGAAAAAAAAAAGTTCCCTGGAATAAAGCAAAAAGAAAAAGAAAAGAAAAAAAAAGGAAAAAAAACACGTGGGGGGTGGTGGAGGCGAGGGAGAAGTGGAGAGAGTCAGTTGAGAAGATTTAATATCGCTTACAGTTCCATCTTTCCTAACTTGGGTGGATCTTCTGTCTGTCTGTCTGTCTGTCTTTCTTTCTTTCTGTCTTTCTTTCCGTCTGCCTGTCTGTCTCTCTGTTTGTCTTTCTATATTTCTGCCTGTCTGTCTTCCTGTTTGTTTGTTTGTTTGTCTGTCTGTCTGTCTTCAGGTCTGCTTGTCTGTCGCTTTTGTTTGTTTGTCGGTTATTCTGTCTGTTTGTCTGTCTGTCTGTCTTTCTGTTTGTCTGTCTAATTTTGTGCCTGTCTCTGTCTCTCTTTTACTATATCATTCTCTTTCTCTCTCTCCCTCTCTCTCCCTCTCTCTCTCAGCCACACACACACACACACACACACACACACGTATATATATATATATATCATAAGTTAGATTGGAATGAAATGGAATAAAGACCGGAGGCATTGCAGTGAGTGTTTGAAGGTAATTAAAATCGCGGTCGAAGGAATTCCCCCTTTTCGTTCACGAGTTCAATCGATGAATGGGAAGTCAGCATTTGTTGGGTCCTCAAAGTTTCTGTCGTCTTTTGTTCTTCTTCTTCTTTTCCTTCTTGTTCTTGTTCTTGTTCTTGTTCTTGTTCTCCTCCTCCTCTTCCTTCTGCTTCTTTTTCTTCTCCTTCTCCCTCCTCCTCCTCCTCCTCCTCGTCCTCCTCCTCCTCCTTCTTCTTCTTCTTCTTCTCACTCCTCACCTCGTTAATTAACGATATGTTCTTCCAGTCAGTTCGTATCCTTCATCCCCATTGTCCGTCCACGTCCACCACAACTTTCTTTCTGTGTACCGTGTGACTCGCGATCTGTCTCTGTTAGAGCTGACATGTCATGTTGGCACAGAACCCTTCATTAATTAAAGCGGAGTTAAAACTGAGGCCCCTTCACCCAACAGGACGTGAGAGAGACAGAGAGAGGGGGGGAGGGAAGTGGGCGGGAGGTGGGATGTGTGTGTGTGCGGGGGTGGGGTGGGGTGGGGGAGAGGTAGACAGAGAGAGAGAGGGAGAAAGAGAGGCAGAGAGAGAGAAAAGAGAGAGAGGGGAAGATTGAGTGTGGGAGAGAAATACAGGGAGAGAGAGGGGGGTGGGGGTGGAATGGAATGTGAGAGAGAGAGAGAAATTCAGAGAAAGAGAGAGAGAGTAAGAGAAGGAGTGTGTGAGAGAAATGCAAGAAGAGAGAGGGGGGGGATAGGAAGACAGTGAGAGAGAGAGGAAGAGAGACAGAGAGAGAGAGAGGAAGAGAGACAGAGAGAGTGAGAGGAAGAGAGACAGAGAGACTGCGAGAGAGAGAGGGAGAGAGTGAGAGGAAGAGAGAGAGAGAAAAAATACAGGAAGAGAGAGAGAGAATGAGAGAGAGGAAGAGAGAGAGAGTGAGAGAGACTTAGAGAGAGAGAGGAAGAGAGAGAGTGAATTTCAGTTTCAGTTTCAGTAGCTCAAGGAGGCGTCACTGCGTTCGGACAAATCCATATACGCTACACCACATCTGCCAAGCAGATGCCTGACCAGCGGCGTAGCCCAACGCGCTTAGTCAGGCCTTGAGAAAACAAAAGGTTGATAAATAATAGATAAGCGTACATAAATAAATAAATAAATACATAAATAGATAAATAAATAAATAATGATTATAATATGAAAAAAAGGTAGTAGTAAAAATAATAATAATAATAATAATAATAATAATAATAATAAATAAATAAATAAATAAATAAATAAATAAATAAGTAAATAAATGACAACAATGATGATAAAATAAGCAAATAAATGTAAAACATGAAGACACACATTCACACATACACCCACACATGCATAACAGATATGCGCCAAACATGCAGTTTCACAGATATGAAAGCACAGTCAAATACACATAAATGTACATGCGCCCCAACACACACACACACACACACACACACACACACACACACACACACACACACATTACCCTGCACCTCCTCTACCCCCTTCCTCCACACACTCATTTCTAGGCTACGTATCGCAGCTTCCACGACACACACACACACACACACACACACACACACACACACACACACACACACACACAGATGAACATTTACGTGTACAAGCACACACACACATACGCCCATAGCCCCCACCCCCAACCCCCCACATATATATACAAAGATATATATATATACACACACCCGCACGTTCCAGTATCCCGTTGCTCCAACAGTGTAGGCATGCATACACTCACATACCTCATCCTCTACCCCCCCCCCTGCCCCCGGCACCCCCACCTCTCCCTCACACACACACACACACACACACACACACACACACAAACATACGCACGTGCACAGAACTCTCCTGACACTTGTGTACACTTACACCCTTGCGAATGCACAAACGCACTCAAACACACAGACCCACACATACACACACGCACAGAGACTGCCACTGATTCGCCGCAAGAGGGATGAGAAAAGATCTCTGATGCCAAGAACGTGGCGTCTAGTGTGTTGCTCAGTCTATTGTATTTGGAAAAGCCCACAGAGACTCTGTTCCGTTTTGAAGAAATTTGCGCAATGTTGGTTTGGAAATGATGCCGATATTTGTTTGATTTGCAAAGCATCGTGCTCTACCTTTCATGTTAGACTTACGGCCGCTCCCGCTCTCTGCTTTTTTTTTGCTTTTTTTTTCTTTGAGGCGATCGATGGTGTGATGGCCTTGTACCTGTTCTTTTTGATATTCTTTGACTTTTCTGAGGATTTCCGATTTTCCTAGATGTAGGCCGCTCGTTGGTGTTGCGTTACCAGCAAGTCTGTCAGCTCGCTCATTTCCCTTAACACCTGCATGTCCCGGGCAGTATGACCATGTGAGTTTTTTTAATCTGAAAGTTGCGCATTGCCTTATGCCACTCTGGTTTCCCATTCCGTTTTCAATTTTCTGTATGAGGTTCATTGAGTCGGTTAGAATCATGGCATGTTGGTTTCCGGGCGTATGGATGGACGATAGACACTGGAGGGCATGTGTCGCAGCTTCAGCTTCCATCGTTAGGCTGGAGGTTGTGACTTTGTTGGCAGCATTCTCTTCCCAAATTGTTTTTCCATTTTGTTTCGCAGTGAATCTCCAACCGGATTGGTCTTGGTGACTGAGCCATCTGTGTATATGATGGTGTTCTTTTACTGTTTTCTTCTATGAGTAGCTTCACTTCCGCATCAGTTTTACCCTCTGGCCATTCCCGACAATGTCTTTCTAGAGTGGGTGAAATGGCTGTGAATAGATGGTTGAGGTTTTCGGGGTTTTTCTCACATTCTTTTGTTTCTTTCACAGAGAGAGAAAGAGAGAAGAGGAGAGAGAGAGAGAAAAAGAGAGAGAAAGACAGAGAAAGGAAGAGAGAGAGAGATCAGAGAAGAAAATAGACCAAAAACAAAAAAACAAAACAAAACAAAAAAACAAAAAAAACCCACTTGGTGGATGAGGGAGGAGGGAGGCGGGGTGGGGGTGAGGGGGCATGCATGGAGTACGTGTGTGCATGTGTTTGTGCGTGGCATAAATATGTGCATGTGTGTGCATGTTTATATATACGTGTGTGTTGCGATGTGTGTGTGTGTGTGTGTGTGTGTGTGTGTGTGTGTGTGTGTTTGAGGCAGAGTTAGAGAGAGAGAGAGACAGAGACAGACAGACAAACAGAGAGACTGACAAAGACATATAGAAAAAAAGAGAGAGACAGAGAGTGGGTACTTGCACATGCATCATTTTCATTTCTTGAACCAAGCAGAACGGAAAAGATCAGTGTAGTATAGAATATTAGCCACCCATTATTCACTCATCCTGTTGCTGTTCGTTCCACAGTGTGTTGCACCCCCACTGCAATGTAACCACCCACTGTTCTAACAATACATGGATAGCTCATTGGCCAGGAAAGCTGAACCCAACTGGACGCCATATTGTTTCTCGTACCCAGCCGTCAGTCCGTTGACAAGTCGTCTGCTAACTGGTGGTAGCTTCTGAACTGTAACCGTGTATCTTCGATGAAATCGTGTAATGCTTGCCCCCACGACTTGCCAAATGTTGTGTCTTGATTGAAATCTGCCAATGGTTTATCTACCAAAGTTATAACAGAAAAACAGTGCAGTGACACGTGGTGCAAACTTTCAGTGGAGACACACACAGGAATGTCAGCTTAACTGACGCCACGAGCAAGTGAAAGCTTGCCGCTAAGCCAGCTGAGCACTCGGCTACACATATGAAGTCACCGCTTCGCGTTATACTGACACGAGAAGCAAAATGGCTGATTGAACACTTCCGCTGGCTTCAGTTAGCAAAGGGGCTTACAGAAGACATGCGCTATGTATGTATGTTTAGATTAGTGGTAACCACCCCTTTCATCTGTTGCAGATCTGAATGACGTAAGCGAAGAAGTCATCATCTGACGTCACCCCAGGACACAACTGCGGGCCACAGTGTGGCCGAGTCATCTGTGTCTGTCTGGATCACACCCTTCCCCTGACTGTTATTCCTCTGACGTGACAGATATATCTTCACCGTGTGTACGTGCACTTTCTCGAGAAAACAGATTCCAGCTGATGAGGCCACCACACCTTGGAAACCAGATTGAGCCGATAGTCTCACACAGCAGAAAGTCTCACACAGCAGAAACAACTTTTTTGGAACAACAGTTCACACTGCAGGAATAGATAGATCTCAGTGTGTTGGTGTTGACGGGGGGGGGGTGATGTTGACGTTGGTGTTGATGTCGATGTTCTTGTTGAAAGAGGGGAGGATTTGAACCCAGAGTCACATAACTTCACGTAAACCAGCGTCAAGACCGACCGACAAGGCCACAGGTAAGGCCACGAGCTGTCTGGACCGTGCTGCTGAAAACTTTTCCCTCTTCACCCCTCCGCCCCCCCTTCCCACCGTCCCCCACCGTCCTCCCCCCTTCCTGTCATCGCGGTCAGTTCTTCACTGCGTCGTCTATGCACAGTGCCCCCCCCCCCGCGCGCGCGCGTGTGTGTGTGTGCGTGTGTGCGTGTGTGTGTGTGAGTGTGTAAGTGAGCACAGAGCTAAGACAGGCGAGCGCCTGGGATTTTTGACAAGTGACAACCAGGAGTGCATGCTCGCGTCGATCAGTGGGGAAGTAGCGAAACACATCAGTTAAACTGGTGTAGAAATACATCAGTTAAAACTGGCGTAGAAATACATCAGTTAAAACTGGTATCGAAACGCATCATCAGTTACACTGGTGTCGAAACACAGCAGGTTAAAAAAAAAAAATTTTTAAAGCTATCAGGAACAGAGCTGTAAAAGTGACGTCGTCAAAACCCGGTAGAAGCTGGTCAACAACTCTCTTCACGTTTCCTCACAGTGTTCATGACCGTCGACTTTCCGGTGGTTCTTCGCTTTAATTCTGACATTGAGTGGACATCCTGTGAAGTCCTGGATTCCGTGCAGTTTATTATCGAGACAGTGAACGTGAGCTTTCAACTCAAGTCTCTGGAAAAAAGAGCACAGTATCAAGCGGAGACGTTCTCACACGATAGCCGTTCGTAATCATAATCAGCAGGGATAGTTTTGTTTGTCTTCGCGTGAGGGACCAGGACTTTAGTTTGTGATGCACGGCGATTCTCACGGCGTGTCTTGTTTTCTTGTGAACGCTTTTGGCTTCGGTTGCTAAGTGGAAAAAAAAACAACTACAACAATATTCAAACCTGCGGAATAAACTTGTTTCGGGTGATTTATCATTCTGTGGTAATGCTGTGAACTGATGTTGGTTCACTAATCGTTTTTTGTTGTTGGTTTGTTTTTTGTTGTTGTTTTTTTTTAGCAACATTCCTCAATCCTTTGTTCTTTTGTTTTTTTGGTTTTTGTGTGTGTGGGTTTTTTTTTCATGATTAAACCTGTGTTGAGCTGCAGTTTGTGAACTAACAAACCAACAAAACAAAAAACAAACAAAAAAAGCGCAGAGTCAACAACAAATGCGAAAGGAACCATTAGCAGAATCAGTGATTTGTAACATTCATAAGTAAAAAAAATAATCAAACTTCACATTGAGCCATCCAAATAAACTTAGGAACAAGTTTGTCAGAATTACCTCGACAAAGAACAGACACCAGATCTGTTGATGTACATTATCAGCTCGGTGTTTTCACCCACAGCGATTTAAAAGGGGTGAAT
>NC_134910.1:7602440-7607132 GCF_041734735.1 Babylonia areolata | reverse complement strand
CCAAACCCCCACATATATATACAAAGATATATATATATACACACACCCGCACGTTCCAATATCCCGTTGCTCCAACAGTGTAGGCATGCATACACTCACATACCTCATCCTCTACCCCCCCCCCCCTGCCCCCGCACCCCCACCTCTCCCTCACACACACACACACACACACACACACACACACACAAACATACGCACGTGCACAGAACTCTCCTGACACTTGTGTACACTTACACCCTTGTGAATGCACAAACGCACTCAAACACACAGACCCACACATACACACACGCACAGAGACTGCCACTGATTCGCCGCAAGAGGGATGAGAAAAGATCTCTGATGCCAAGAACGTGGCGTCTAGTGTGTTGCTCAGTCTATTGTATTTGGAAAAGCCCACAGAGACTCTGTTCCGTTTTGAAGAAATTTGCGCAATGTTGGTTTGGAAATGATGCCGATATTTGTTTGATTTGCAAAGCATCGTGCTCTACCTTTCATGTTAGACTTACGGCCGCTCCCGCTCTCTGCTTTTTTTTTGCTTTTTTTTTCTTTGAGGCGATCGATGGTGTGATGGCCTTGTACCTGTTCTTTTTGATATTCTTTGACTTTTCTGAGGATTTCCGATTTTCCTAGATGTAGGCCGCTCGTTGGTGTTGCGTTACCAGCAAGTCTGTCAGCTCGCTCATTTCCCTTAACACCTGCATGTCCCGGGCAGTATGACCATGTGAGTTTTTTTAATCTGAAAGTTGCGCATTGCCTTATGCCACTCTGGGTTTCCCATTCCGTTTTCAATTTTCTGTATGAGGTTCATTGAGTCGGTTAGAATCATGGCATGTTGGTTTCCGGGCGTATGGATGGACGATAGCCACTGGAGGGCATGTGTCGCAGCTTCAGCTTCCATCGTTAGGCTGGAGGTTGTGACTTTGTTGGCAGCATTCTCTTCCCAAATTGTTTTTCCATTTTGTTTCGCAGTGAATCTCCAACCGGATTGGTCTTTGGTGACTGAGCCATCTGTGTATATGATGGTGTTCTTTACTGTTTTCTTCTATGAGTAGCTTCACTTCCGCATCAGTTTTACCCTCTGGCCATTCCCGACAATGTCTTTCTAGAGTGGGTGAAATGGCTGTGAATAGATGGTTGAGGTTTTCGGGGTTTTTCTCACATTCTTTTGTTTCTTTCACAGAGAGAGAAAGAGAGAAGAGGAGAGAGAGAGAGAAAAAGAGAGAGAAAGACAGAGAAAGGAAGAGAGAGAGATCAGAGAAGAAAATAGACCAAAAACAAAAAAAAAAAAAAAAAAAAAAAAAACAACAAAAAAAAACACTTGGTGGATGAGGGAGGAGGGAGGAGGGGTGGGGGTGAGGGGGCATGCATGGAGTACGTGTGTGCATGTGTTTGTGCGTGGCATAAATATGTGCATGTGTGTGCATGTTTATATATACGTGTGTGTTGCGATGTGTGTGTGTGTGTGTGTGTGTGTGTGTGTGTGTGTCTGTGTCTGTGTCTGTGTGTGTTTGAGGCAGAGTTAGAGAGAGAGAGACAGAGACAGACGGACTAACAGAGAGACTGACAAAGACATATAAAAAAAAGAGAGAGAGACAGAGAGTGGGTACTTGAACATGCATCATTTTCATTCTTGAACCAAGCACAACGGAAACGATCAGAGTAGTATAGAATGATATCACCCAACCATTATTCACTCAGCTTGTTGCTGTTCGTTCCACAGTGCATTGCACCCCACTGCAATGTACACTGACTAAAAATACATGGATAGCTCATTGGCCAGGAAAGCTGAAGCCATCTGGACGCCATATTGTTTCTCATACCCAGCTGTCAGTCCGTTGACAAGTCGTCTGCTAACTGGTGGAAGTTCTAAACTGTAACCGTGTATCTTCGATGAAATCGTGTTATGATTGCCTCCACGACTTGCCAAATGTTGTGTCTTGAGTGAAATCTGCCAATGGTTTATCTACCAAAGTTATAACAGAAAAACAGTGCAGTGACACGTGGTGCAAACTTTCAGTGGAGACACACACAGGAATGCCAGCTTAACTGACACCACGAGCAAGTGAAAGCTTGCCGCTAAGCCAGCTGAGCACTCGGCTACACATATGAAGTCACCGCTTCGCGTTCTACTGACACTAGAAGCAAAATGGCTGATTGAACACTTCCGCTGGCTTCAGTTAGCAAAGGGGCTTAAAGAAGGCGTGCGCTATCTATGTATGTTTAGATTAGTGGTAACCACCCCTTTCATCTGTTGCAGATCTGAATGACGTAAGCGAAGAAGTCATCATCTGACGTCACCCCAGGACACAACTGCGGGCCACAGTGTGGCCGAGTCATCTGTGTCTGTCTGGATCACACCCTTCCCCTGACTGTTATTCCTCTGACGTGACAGATATATCTTCACCGTGTGTACGTGCACTTTCTCGAGAAAATAGATTCCAGCTGATGAGGCCAACACACCTTGGAAACCCGAACGGCGAAGTCCAGATTGAGCCGATAGTCTCACACAGCAGAAAGTCTCACACAGCAGAAACAACTTTTTTGGAACAACAGTTCACACTGCAGGAATAGATAGATCTCAGTGTGTTGGTGTTGACGGGGGGGGTGATGTCGACGTTGGTGTTGATGTCGATGTTCTTGTTGAAAGAGGGGAGGATTTGAACCCAGAGTCACATAACTTCACGTAAACCAGCGTCAAGACCGACCGACAAGGCCACAGGTGAGGCCACGAGCTGTCTGGACCGTGCTGCTGAAAACTTTTCCCTCTTCACCCCTCCGCCCCCCCTTCCCACCGTCCCCCACCGTCCTCCCCCCTTCCTGTCATCGCGGTCAGTTCTTCACTGCGTCGTCTATGCACAGTGCCCCCCCGCGCGCGCGCGCGTGTGTGTGTGTGTGTGCGTGTGTGTGTGTGTGTGTGTGTGAGTGTGTAAGTGAGCACAGAGCTAAGACAGGCGAGCGCCTGGGATTTTTGACACTAGACAACCAGGAGTGCATGCTCGCGTCGATCAGTGGGGAAGTAGCGAAACACATCAGTTAAACTGGTGTAGAAATACATCAGTTAAAACTGGCGTAGAAATACATCAGTTAAAACTGGCGTCGAAATACATCAGTTAAAACTGGCGTAGAAACACATCAGTTAAAACTGGTATCGAAACGCATCATCAGTTACACTGGTGTCGAAACACAGCAGGTTAAAAAAAAAAAAATTTTTAAAGCTATCAGGAACAGAGCTGTAAAAGTGACGTCGTCAAAACCCGGTAGAAGCTGGTCAACAACTCTCTTCACGTTTCCTCACAGTGTTCATGGCCGTCGACTTTCCGGTGGTTCTTCGCTTTCATTCTGACATTGAGTGGACATCCTGTGAAGTCCTGGATTCCGTGCAGTTTATTATCGAGACAGTGAACGTGAGCTTTCAACTCAAGTCTCTGGAAAAAGAGCACAGTTTCAAGCGGAGACATTCTCACACGATAGCCGTTCGTAATCATAATCAGCAGGGATAGTTTTGTTTGTCTTCGCGTGAGGGACCAGGACTTTAGTTTGTGATGCACGGTGATTCTCACGGCGTGTCTTGTTTTCTTGTGAACGCTTTTGGCTTCGGTTGCTAAGTGGAAAAAAAAACAACTACAACAATATTCAAACCTGCGAAATAAACTTGTTTCGGGTGATTTATCATTCTGTGGTAATGCTGTGAACTGATGTTGGTTCACTAATCGTTTTTTGTTGTTGGTTTTTTGTTTTGTTTTTTGTTGTTTTTTAGCAACATTCCTCAATCCTTAGTTCTTTTGGGTTTTTTGGTTTTTTTGTGTGTGGTTTTTTTTTCATGATTAAACCTGTGTTGAGCTGCAGTTTGTGAACTAACAAACCAACAAAACACAAAACAAAAACAAAAAACAAAAAAAAGCGCAGAGTCAACAACAAATGCGAAAGGAACCATTAGCAGAATCGGTGATTTGTAACATTCATAAGTAAAAAAAAAATTCAAACTTCACATTGAGCCATCCAAATAAACTTAGGAACAAGTTTGTCAGAATTACCTCGACAAAGAACAGACACCAGATCTGTTGATGTACATTATCAGCTCGGTGTTTTCACCCACAGCGATTTAAAAGGGGTGAATAACAGACTCAGTAAACTGCAAAAAGAAACGTAAATTCACTAAATAAATCCTGAGAAAAAAAAAAAAAAAAAAAAAAAAAACCCACCCAACCACAACAATAACAAACGGAACTCGTAAAAAAATATTCTCCGAGGATTTCATTCAACTCCAAAACAACATCAACAACAACAAAAGCAACCTGAGCCATCACAGCATCGAGACAAACATCAACGCACCCATCAGTCACACTCATCACTAAATACCACCGCCGCTACCACCAGCATCAGCACCAGCACCACCATGACAGGGGAACGGCTAGAACTCAACGACATGGGTCGCTGCAACAGCGAAACCAAACTGACCGAGGGGAAGAAATTCCCCTGGGGTGGTTGCTACCTGAGCACCGCCCTGGGCTTCGTACTGGTCCTCCTGGCTGTTCTGATAGCCGTGGGGGTCGGGGTGGTGGTGTACTTCGCTGCCGGGAGAGAGGTGGTGTGCAAGTGTGGGGGGCTGGACTTCAACCATCAGGAGGAAGTCCGAGGGCAGTGCCGGAGGCTGGCCGTCGATGGGGATGCTGACGTGTGTGAGTTCTGGTT
>NC_134910.1:7587440-7597440 GCF_041734735.1 Babylonia areolata | reverse complement strand
ATCACTTCACTTCAGTTACTCAAGGAGGCGTCACAGCATTCGGACAAATCCATATACGCTACACCACATCTGCTAAGCAGATGCCTGACCAGCAGCGTAACCCAACGCGCTTAGTCAGGTCCTAGGGGGCGGGGGGATGCATAAACAAATGAATAGATAAGTCATAAACTTAATGAACAAATGAATTAGAATAAATAAGTTAGTAAATCTAAAGATAAAATAAAGCTAAAGATAAGTAAGTGGGGAATGACAGCCAGAGATGATCTAAAGATAAAGCTAAAGCTAAGTAAGTGGAGAGTGATAGACAGAGATAGAGTGGGCCAATCCAATCTGTCCTGGCTAATCTGCATCTGTTACAAATAGCACACACATAAATGAAGGGAAAAGGTATTCAGGCAGAAGGACATACACAATGAAGAGAGAGAGAGAGAGAGAGAGAGAGAGAGAGAGAGAGAGACAGACAGACAAACAGACAAACAGATGAGCAGGCATAGAGTGTCTGCCTTTATATCCGGGTTTCTTAATCCTCTCTCTCTCTCTCTCTCTCTGTCTGTCTGTCTGTCTGTCTGTCTCTCTCTGTCTCTCTCTCTGTCTTTCCCTCTCTTTCGGTTTCTATGTCCATACAAGTAAGTGTTCATCTATGTGAGTGTGTGTTTGTGTTTGTGTGTGTGTGTGTGTGTGTGCCGTGGAAGCTGCGATACTTAGACTAGAAATGAGTGTGTGGAGGAGGGGGGTAGAGGAGGTGCACGGTAATGCGTGTGTGTGTGTGTGTGTTGGAGCTCATGTACGTTTATATGTATTTGACTGTGCTTTCATATATGTGAAACTGCATGTCTGGTGCATTTCTGTTATGCATGTGTGGGTGTATGTGTGAATGTGTGTCTTCATTTTTTACATTTATTTGCTTATTTATCACCATTGTTGTCTTATTTATTTATTTATTTATGTTTTATTATTATCATTTTATTAGTATTACTAATATTATTACTACTACCTTTTTCTATATTATAATTATTATTTATTTATTTATTTATTTATGCAAGCTCATCTATTATTTATTCCCCCGGTTTTTTTTGGTTTTTTTGGTTTTTTGTGTGTGTGTTTTTTTTTTTTTTTTTTCCAAGGCCTGACTAAGCGCGTTGGGTTACGCTGCTGGTCAGGCATCTGCTTGGCAGATGTGGTGTAGCGTATATGGTTTTGTCCGAACGCAGTGACGCCGCCTTGAGCTACTGAAACTGAAACTGAAACTGTCCATCTCCGTATCTCTGTCCTATTGTCTATCTGTCGTGTATGTTTCCACTGCAAATGCTCCCTTGGTATAAAAAGGCCACTGGGCTGTTGTGGATACATAAATTTTCATTGTCATTGTCTTCGTCCCTCCCCTCTCACTCTCTCTCTCTCTCCCTCCATCCCCTCCCTCTCTCTCTCCCCCTCCTCTCCTCTTTCTCCTCTTTCTCCTCCTCCTCTTCTTTCTCACCCACCTTCTCACCCCTCTCTCTCCCACTCTCTCTCACTCTCCTTCCTTCTCTCTCTCTCTCTCTCTCTCTCTCTCTATATATATATATATATATATATATATATTCTTCCCCACTATCACTTTCTCCTCATCTTTCTCCTCTCTCTCTCACTCTCTCTCTCTCTCTCCTCCTCCTCCTTCTCTTTCTCACCCCTCTCTCTCCCACTCTCTCTCTCTCTCTGTCTCCCTCATCTCTCCCGCTCTCTCTCTCTCCCACCTCTCTCTCTCTCTCTCCATCCCTCTTTTTTCCGCCTCTCTCCCTCCCTCCCTCTCTCTCCCGCCTCATTCTCTCTCTCTCTCTGTCTCTCTCTCTCTCTCTGTCTCTGTCTCTGTCTCTCTCTCTCTCTCTCATCCTCCTCCTCCTTCTTCTCCTCGTTCTCTTTCTTACCCCTCTCTCTCCCACTCTCTCTCTCTCTCTCTCTCCCTCTCTTTTCCGCCTCTCTCATCCGCCTTTCTCCTCCCCCCCTCTCTCTCCCGCCTCATTCTCTCTCTCTCTCTCTCTCTCTCTCTCTCTCTCTCTCTCTCTCTCTCTCCTCCTCCTCCTGCTCCTCTTTGTCACCCCTCTCTCTGTGTCCACAACTCCGGGCTGTACACGGTCCACGTGTATCTAATACATTGCTTTCTCCCTCCCTCTCTCTCTCTCCTCCCTCATTCTCTCTCTCTGTCTCTGTTTCTCTCTCTCTCTCTCTCTCTCTCTCTCTCTCTCTCTCTCATCCTCCTTCTTCTCCTCCTTCTCTTTCTTACCCCTCATCCTCCCACTCTCTCTCTCTCTCTCTCTCTCCCTCTCTTTTCCGCCTCTCTCTCATCCGCCTTTCTCCCTCCCTCTCTCTCTCTCCTGCCTCATTCTCTCTCTCTCCTCCTCCTCCTCCTCCTCCTCCTTGTCACCCCTCTCTCTGTGTCCACAACTCTGGGCTGTACACTGGGTGAAAAGAGGCTCAACAGGTCCACGTGTATCTAATACATTGCTTTCTCCCTCCCTCCCTCCCCCTCTCTCTCTCCTGCCTCATTCTCTCTCTCTGTCTCTGTCTCTGTCTATGTCTCTCTCTCTCTCTCATCCTCCTCCTCCTTCTTCTCCTCGTTCTCTTTCTTACCCCCTCTCTCTCCCACTCTCTCTCTCTCTCCCTCTCTTTTCCGCCTCTCTCTCATCCGCCTTTCTCCCTCCCTCTCTCTCTCTCTCTCTCTCTCTCTCTCCTGCCTCATTCTCTCTCTGTCTCTGTCTCTGTCTATGTCTCTCTCTCTCTCTCATCCTCCTCCTCCTTCTTCTCCTCGTTCTCTTTCTTACCCCTCTCTCTCCCACTCTCTCTCTCCCCCTCCTCTCCTCTTTCTCCTCTTTCTCCTCCTCCTCTTCTTTCTCACCCAAAAACACGGACAGCCGCTGTTGTGTGTGCCACGGGTCATGTTCTGTGGATATCCTTCCTTGACCTGTGAACAGTGCTGTGTTTGTTGTGTGTGTGTGTGTGTGTAGTGTATCTTTATTTCATCGCAATGGATTTTATTTTAGTGTGAAATTATGAACAACTCCGGCACAGTGAGTACTATGTATTGTCTTTGTCCCTGTGTCGTGTAATCATGTCTGCTTCTACTTCTCCTTGCAAAGACAAGAGTCTCAAAAAATTACAACCTACACTCGACATAATCCAAAAACGGTTTTCGTGCAGCAAAGATGAACTTACAGTGTGGAGAAACTGTCTTTTTTATCGTTATTCTGGATTACACGAGTCCGATATTTCAGTTCAGCTCAGTGACTATGATCACAATGACTCAGTATTGTCGTTTCCCTCGTTGCTTGTATCCGTGCCGTCTCCCTCCACTCTTACCAAGTCAGTGATTCGTATTTTTTATCAGTCATGTAAATCTGTGACTATTACCCTGTATTTTTCATCACAATCCGAAGGAACTTTACTGTGTCAAGGTTTAGACTGCCCACTCTGGGATTCAGATGAATGTGAAATTATAAAAAAAGTGGTGTCAAATTTCATGCGAGATAAAAATATTGAAAAACTATCAAAACTCTTGATCCAAACTCCTGTGACATTCATCAGTGCGTTCCCTGGTTCACCTACTATACACCCACCCACCATTGACTTGTCTCCATGGACACCGACATCTCCTTGTGGAGATTCCTTCACCCCACCACCATCACATCTACTGACAGACCCTGAACCAGCTGAGCCGACCCAAGATGGTATCGTCGTCCTCCCCGCCCACTCCACCTGTGGCGCACAGCAACCCTCACATGGGAAAAGAAACCAGAAGCCAAAAAAAGACATTAACGCCAGTGGGAAAAAGGACTAGATTACAAAAAAAGCGAACATTGTTTCATACAGTACATACACAGGCTGGCGGTTCACTTCCAGAACTGAAACAGAAGGTTTTCGATTTAGACCAGCAGCTTGATTCTTTATCTAGTGCACTATCTACATTACAAAATAACTTTTTCACAGCTGTTGAAGACATCAAGGTTATCACTAAAAACGAATTACGTATCAATATTTCTGAAAAATTCAACATGCTCATTTCCAAACTGGAAGCATCAAACAAACAGCTAACAAAAGACAACCAGTCCATCAAAACACAGCTAGGGTCAATAAACTCTGAAATTAAAAAATCTAAACCAGAAGAGAAGAAAAGTGTGACATCATCCACACAAACACCCTCTGAGATTCAGGACAAACCTACAAGTGTAGATGTAAGCACAGAAACAGACACAATTCCCTACCATCAAACCGCCCCAAGTCATGATACTGTAGCTAAGCCCTCTGTTTTACCAGGGAGCTGTCCACGGGCGGAATTCCAGACAGTGACACCATCCCCTAAACACTGTCCTCCTCATGAAAACAAACCGGACAGTACATCAGCTCCCTCTTCTGATTGCAATGATGAACCTGGAAACTCTTTCCATTACTCAGTTCCCACATCTAACCCTTTCTCTGTGCTCTCGAGTGCAGAGAATAGCATCCCAGCTGACGCGGTCCCTCCCGTTGATAGAATTACCATGGTAAATAGTAAACCAACAATTAAAGCTCTGTCAACAACTCCCCAA
The DNA here is from genome assembly GCF_041734735.1 of Babylonia areolata. Taxonomy (NCBI): domain Eukaryota; kingdom Metazoa; phylum Mollusca; class Gastropoda; order Neogastropoda; family Buccinidae; genus Babylonia; species Babylonia areolata. The sequence continues at coordinate 7,592,881 of NC_134910.1, read as the reverse complement.
GAAACACTGAACAGCATGTCGATTCCAGACAAAGCATCTATACTTCTAATTGGTGACTCTGTCATTCGTTTCATCAACGCCAGACGGTTAGCGCCCCATCAGTCCTATTTATTCAAAATATGTGTTCCAGGAATGTGTGTTGAAGACCTCTGCAATTGGCTTAATGCATTACCTGTTGCTCCAAATCTGAAAGACGTGCTCATTCATGCTGGCATAAATTCCTGTTCATCAGGTCCTGTGTCAACCGACACATGGACTAAACTAATCCTGTTATGTCAAAATAAATTCCCAGAGGCACGCTTGAGCCTGAGTTCAATCCTTCCTGCCAGAGGCAAACATCACTTGAACAACATCATCCTTCCCTCCAACCGTAACCTTCAAATCACATGTGACCAACAAAAAGTCCTTTACATCAATAATTTTCCAACGTTCGCACCAAACACCAACCTTTACAGCAGCGTAAAACACCCTAATGCCAGAGGAACTGCTCTTCTGGCTGTAACTTTTAAAAATCTGTGGCGGACAGGTCTCCGTCAAGAAGGCCGTTTTCCTGAAAACATTCACAGGACTAACAAAGAGTGGAACGACAGTAATGTTCCACTGCGTAATGATCATTCCTCTGCTTATCATTCACAGGCAGAATTGAAGCGAACACATCAACCTGACGTAACTGGTGATACACATGATCAGGTTTTAGAGCAACCATTTCCACCCATACAATCCAGTTATCATTTCCCTCCTCTTGCTCCCAGCTTAAATAGTAGGAGAACACCAATCTTACATTCCAGCCAGTACCCCCCCCTACCCAGCCTCACCGTACAATTCTGTCCCTGTCGCACGTCAACCACACTACACAGATCAAAATGGCGTCTCATATAATAACTTTCCTAGGCAAAATACAGACAGACTAACAAACACACAGTCTCCAAACCAAATCCATCCATATGCAGAACAATTGTTACACATGGCATCCCGCTTGTTGTCACAACAGCGCACATTTCCATCATATCATGCTTCTTGACTTCTTGTTACGTGAACCCCTCGTCCCCCTCCTGCCGACTCCTTCCCCCAAGTGTCCCCATACCATTCTAAATAGATATGACTATGTTTAATCTTTCGCCAGTTACAGAGTCAATCATGGATGATGTTTTCCTTTCAGTATTTGTCGCTTTCTTTAATTTTGTTGTTGTTGGTGGTGGTAACTTGCACATGCGCATGAAGTATGAGTTGTTTGTTTTTCTTTGTAATTATAAACCCCTGTGGTTGCTCACACATGTGCCGGATCAACTGATAAGTTGCCTTGCCCATTGATATTAGTGCCACTGATACGATTGAGGAGTCCTGATTTTTCTCTCTATATATAATAGCTTTCATTTGTCATTATATATTATTAGCCTGTTATCATAAGGTGAAATTGTTATCTACCCCATAATTTGCTCATTTAATTGGTTCCGCTTGATTGATTGTTTCATTTCTTATAGTGTTTGATCTTCAGAATTTACTCTTTTTTTTTTTTTTTCTTTTTTTTTCTTTTCTCAATTTGATTGCTATCTACTTGACATTATTATTTTTGTTACTTTTCCCATATAATCTAGATTGTCCTGTGTCTTGTTTACTGAATTTTTCATTACTTATATTGTCAGCTTAAGATAATCATGAATGCTAACACACCCCAGACGTGCGATGCATGGCCATTGGGAGAAGGTTTGAGAGTAGGCTTTCTTAATATCAATCATATAATTAATAAGTTATCTGATGTTTCTGATATATTGAATAATTTTGGAAAAAACTTTCACATTTTTGGATTTGGTGAATCAAGATTATCAGAACATATGTCAGACTCTGACCTAACCATGCCTGGATATAATGTCGTTCGTAAGGATTCTTTCAATCCAAAGGAAACAGGTTTACTTATTTATGTACATGAACATATTAGATTCAAAAGAATTCAATCACTCGAAAACCACCATGTTGAATCAGTATGGATCCAGGTACACTTTAAAAAATCGGAACCGTTTCTTATAGGCTTTATCTATAGGAATCCTGCAGAGCACGTTGACTGGATGGATAAGTTCACGCTAATGATGGAAGACGCTTCTCTGCTCTCAAATGAAATTATTTTATTGGGTGACTTTAATATAGATTTACTGAAATGTAATTTGAACTGGAAACAAACATACGAATCCTTTCATCTCAATCAGTTAATCGACAAACCAACACGAATCACTCGCACTTCACAAACACTCATCGACCACATATACACAACTTCCACAAAGACTATTTCTGAAATATGCTCTCCAACCTTTGGCTGTAGCGACCACTTTCCAGTTTGTATCACATGGTCTAAAAAAGGTATCAAGATACCAAAAAACTGTCATAAAGTTATCACATACAGAAGTTATTCAAAATTTGACCCTGATTCATTCTTGATGGACCTGATGAACTCTCCTATGTCTCTCGTTTATCAGTTTACTGATCCAGATGAAGCGTTTGAAATATGGTATCATAATTTCCTCAACATTTACAACAAACACGCCCCATTCAAAACTAAACGTGTAAAAACCAGTCTGAAAAAGCCTTGGATAACGGGAGACATAGAAGACGCCATCGATTTCAGAGATTTTCTTTTATCAACTGGAACCCGAGAAGATTTTCAAAAGCAAAGAAATGCAGTAAATAACATGAAACGTTTAGCGAAAAAGAAATATTTTCAAAAGTTGATCACTTCAAAGTCTGATAGTAAGTCTTTGTGGAAAGCCATAAATCAGTTGAAAAATAAGAATAGAGCCACACAAATTACATCACTCACAGACATATCCACAGATAGACTTAACTCACATTTCTGTAACATAGCTACTTCAATTATAAAATCAGACAAATCAAACCTTAACTCTTTAGATGCTCTGTTAAAATTCTGTCAATCAAAAAATATTTCATCCACATTAGATATTCCTTTGATATGTGTACATGAAGTTTATAATGCTCTGACCCATTTAAAACAAACTAGTACAAGAGGTCTTGATGGCATAGACGGAAAAATATTAAAACTCTCAGCTCCTATAATAGCAGAATCCCTCACATACATATATAATTTAAGTATTACAAAAAATAAGATTCCCAAAACGCTCAAAACTGCTAAAGTTATTCCTATATATAAGAATGGTGATCGATCTGAACCATCAAACTACAGACCAATTTCTATTTTGCCAATATTATCAAAACCCCTGGAAAATCATATAAATAAACATATTCTTAAGCATTTTAATAATTTTGACTTGTTCCATCCAAACCAGTCTGGATTTAGAGCTAATCACTCATGTCATTCTGCACTAACAAATTTAGTAGATCAATGGCTTACTAACATTAATAATAACGAAATTACTGGAGCCCTTGTTGTCGACTTTATGAAGGCTTTTGATGTGATTGATCATTCTCTCCTCCTGAAAAAACTAAAGATTTATGGTTTGTCTTTGAATACATTAGAACTTATCTCATCTTTTCTCTCTGAAAGAAAACAACTTGTGTCCACAAATGGTTCAAAATCAATGTTATTACCAATTAACTATGGTGTACCTCAAGGTTCTGTTTTGGGACCTATCTTATTTTCTGCATATATTAACGACCTACCCTTATCTATCAAGACACCATGTGAAATGTTTGCTGATGACACCACCATTCATACTAGTCATACTAACCTATGTATCGTATCTCTTTCTCTTCAGGAAAGTATTGACCGATTGATTGAATGGTCCGAACTAAACCACATGTGGCTCCATCCTAAAAAAACAAAATTCCTAATAATCACAACAAGACAAAAACGTCAAAATATATCCATAAACTGTTCGCCTATTTTCATCAAAGGTGACAAGATTGAAGAAGTTGACCACCATAAAATCCTTGGCATCACTATCGATAATAATTTGTCATGGTCACATCATATTTCTCTGTTATGCAAACAGGTATCAAAAAATATCTATCAACTGTCTAGAATCAAACACTTTTTGGATCTTCACTGCCGAAAACTATTTGTCAGTACTTATATAGAATCACACATTAACTATGCTTCGACAGTGTGGGATTCGGCGAGTGACAGTATTATAAAACCTCTATTGAGTCTGCATAGAAGAGCTGTAAAATTGATTCTTTTAAAATCTTCATCATTGACTGTATCTGATTATAAAGCTCTCGATATCCTCCCACTGAAAACAAAACTTCTATTTAACAAAGGTCTATTTATGTTCAAAATCATGTCTGGATTTGCTCCCCCCTCGCTGAAGAATAAATTTGTAATCAACACTCATCGTCATCTTCATAAAGTTATGGTACCACTTCCAAGGATCGATCTTTTTAAATCTAGTCTGTCTTATTCAGGGGGCTGTTTATGGAATGAATTATTATCCTGCCTCAATGTAAACACTGTAAAAAGCATCCCTAACTTTAAAAACATATATCGTGCACATTTATTGAAAAACATGTGATTATGTGACACATATCAATTATAAACAAAAAATCATGTATAGATTGTCAATATATATACGCCTCTCTCCTCCCCTGTCAGTCTCTATGTCTCTCCACTGTCACTGTCACTATATCTGTCTGTTGTCAGCCTCCCCTGCCTTCTTTACTCTTCCTCTTGTCCATTCTTCCTTCCGCTCTCCACCACGCCCCTACCCTATTGTCCTCGTTGTTATTCATCTATCGCGATATTGTATTGTACATACGTTCTATGTTATGTTTGCACATGCTTATGCAATTTTGACGTTGATGTTGTGAATTGACTCTCGCTTTTTTTTTTTTTTTTTTTTTTTTTTTTTTTTACTTTGTTGCTTTTTTTCCAATTATTATTCATGCCCAGAGGGCTGGATGTAAAAAAGTACTTTGTGCTTACTCCTTTACCCTCGTAAAATAAAATTTCGTTCGTTCGTTCGTTCGTTCGTTCGTTCGTTCGTTCGTTCCCTCTCTTTTCCGCCTCTCTCTCATCCGCCTTTCTCCCTACCTCCCTCCCTCCCTCTCTCTCCTGCCTCATTCTCTCTCTCTCTCTCTCTCTCTCTCTCTCTCTCCTCCTCCTCCTCCTCCTCCTCCTCCTGCTCCTCTTTCTCACCCCTCTCTCTGTGTCCACCACTCCGGGCTGTACACTGAGTCAAAAGAGGTTCGACACGTCCACGTGTATCTAATGCATTGCTTTCTCCATTGCTTCGTCTCTCTGCAACTGTCTCTGTCTCTGTCTCCCTCTGTCTCTGTCTCCGTGTCTCCTTCTCTGTGTCTTTGTCTCCTTCTCTTTCTCTCTGTCTGTCTGTCTGTCTCTCGCTCTGTTTATCTGTCTGTCTGTCTGTCTCTCTCTCTCTCTCTCTCTCTCTCTCTCTTTGTCTCTGTCTCTCTCTCTCTGTCTCTTTGTGTGTCTCTTTGTCTCTCTCCTTCTCACTCTGTCTGTCTGGCTGTCT
>NC_134910.1:7564940-7569940 GCF_041734735.1 Babylonia areolata | reverse complement strand
TGTCTCTGTCTCTGTGTATGTCTGTGTCTGTGTCTTTGTCTCTGTCTCTGTCTGTCTGTCTCTCCTCCTCTCTCTCTCTCTCTCTCTCTCTCTCTGTCTCTGTCAAGATGCAGAGGGGGGGGGAATAAAAAAAAAGGGCAAAACTGAAAGTTGGATAGAAACATGAATCGAAACATGACAGCCAACAGAGAGAGAAGAGAAGAGAAGAGAGGAGAAATGAGAGAGAACGAGAGAGAGAGTGGGGGTGAGAGAGAGGGAGAGAGAACGAGAGAGAGAGTGGGGGAGAGAGAGAGAGAGAGAGGGGGGGAAGCAACGTGCTGAAAAATACATATCTGCTGAAGCCGTGCTTCTTGGGCAGATCAATACTTACACTGGTCCTCTTGCATGCAGAGCAGAGCCATCTGAAGAGGTTTTCCCCCAAGTTGTAGCGAAATCCTAAGAAACTCGTTTAAATCTTTTTAATTAAAACAAGAAGATGAACAAAAAAAAAAAAAAAAAAAACAAGAACAGCAGCAGCAACAACAACAGCAGCAGCAGCAGCAGCGACATCAACAACATTAACAACACCACCAACAACAACGACAACAAAACCACATGGAGAGGATGAGATATGATAATAATTTATTATGTTTCAGTTTCAGTTTCAGTAGCTCAAGGAGGCGTCACTGCGTTCGGACAAATCCATATACGCTACACCACATCTGCCAAGCAGATGCCTGACCAGCAGCGTAACCCAACGCGCTTAGTCAGGCCTTGAGAAAAAAAAGGTGAATAAGTAATAGATAAGCTTACATAAATAAATAAATAAATAATAATTATGATATAAAAAAATATATATATTATGTGATGAAAAACACTCGGAGTTTCAGCCCAGGCTGAAAATAAATATGTGATTGATATAAATTTGTGATTATAAATAAGATATATTTTAAGTGGGACATATAGAAGAAGCTTTGGAATGAAAAGTTGAGCATTATGATGAGGAAGAAGGGTGTGAGAGAGACAGAGACAGACAGGCAGGCAGGCAGGCAGTCAGACAGACAAACACAGACAGAGGGACAGAGAACAAAGAAAATGAGAAGAAAGAGAGAGAGAGAGAGACAGAGAGAGAGAGAGAGAGAGACAGAGAGAGAGAGAGAGAGAGAGAGCGGAGATAGCACTGTCTTTCTCTCTGTCTCGTGCTATGTCTCTTGTCTCGATTGCTGGAAGATTCACAAGGCATTGAATGATAACTAAAGGATTAATCGATGAAAAAAGTATAATAGATAAATAAATAAATGAATAGATAAATGAATCAATCAATCAATCAATCACTCAAACAATTAATCAAATAAAACAGTCACGTGGGTTTCAAATGTCCACCAGCGCCAAAACTACATGGTCCAGTGTAATCTATGATGCATAAGACAATCAAGATGTCTTGTGTATTCCATGGTTTTCTTCAGTCTCTCAGACAAAGAATGTTTAATACTAGATGCATGTGGGCGGGCATGATCAAAGATCCACTTTTGAAATTTCGATAAAAGAAACATTTACTACTTGCCTCTAGTGCATGTCTCCATAGATTTTGAAAACTATCTTTCAAAGCAATGTTGACGGTCTTGCAGAAAGATTCCCTCTCCAAGAAGAATTGAGCATCCCTAAAACACAGTCATACCCTGTTTCTATTAAAATTTGTCTGATATAATTCATCCATTTTGAAGAATAAATACCATTTCGATATGAATCAAGTAATATCAAATAATATATAGTTTCCCAGAATATTTTTCTGTGTTTGATATCACTAAGCTGATCCTAAAAAGATCATCAGATCCTAAAAAAGAATGAAGCTTTCATCATAGCTGAAGAGACGCGAACTTTAGTGGTTTAGGCACGCAACGTGATCAGCAGGACTTGCCCAGACAATCCTACAAGGCACAGTGCCTGGAAGGGGAAGGGGAAGGGGAAGCAGGAGACAGAGACAGAGACGAAAGGACAAGATCCCGCAATGGAGGACACGCATGAGACTGAGCTGGGCCCTAAAAAGAACTGAGGAACAAGAAGAAATACAGAGAACTGGTTAGCCAGGTCATCAGTGGTGTCGCCACGGTTTGAGGCTACAAGGAAGAAGGAGGAGGAGGAGGAGGAAGAGAAGGAGGAGGAGGAAGAGAAGAAGGAGGAGGAGGAAGAGAAGGAGGAGGAGGAGGAAGAGGTTTGAGGCTACAAGGTAGAAGAAGAAGGAGAGGGGTGAGAAAGAGGAGGAGGAAGAGAAGAAGGAGGAGGAGGTGGAAGAGAAGGAGGAGGAGGAGAAGGAAGAAGAAGAAGGAGGAGGAGGAGGAGGTTTGAGGCTACAAGGTAAAAGGAGGAGGAGGAGAAGAGGAAGAAGAAGGAGAAGAAAAAGGAGGAGGAGGAGGAGGAGGAACAGAAGCAGGAGCAGGAACAGAAGCAGGAGCAGGAACAGAAGAAGAAAAAGAAAGAGGAGGAGGAGAAGAAGAAGAAGAAGAAAGAAGAAGAAGAAGAAGAAACATTGTCTTGTGCCTCGTCCACGCACGTGTGAAAATTCAGAATGTCATGAGATGGTAGATTTGTTCTTTTCTTTGCTGATGCATCTTAATGTAAGTTTGCAACTGTGATGTGGTGTTAATCAATAATAATGTTAATCTATAATATAAAAAAAAATGTATTGCTCGTGCCAGCATCTCTTGGGTAAGAGGCTTCAGCTTATACTTAGAAAAAACAAAACAAAAAAAACACGTTCGTCCGTTCTTTCTATCTCTCTCTCTCTCTCTCTCTCTCTCTCTCTCTGTTTCTGTCTGTCTGTCTGTCTGTCTGTCTGTTTCTACCTGTGTGTCTGTGTGTCTGTCTCGCTCTCTGTCTCTCTATCTCTGTCTGTCTGTCTCTCATTCTCTCATTTTCTCTCTTTATCTACCCATCTATCTATTAATCCATCTATCTATCTGGATGCCATCATTCAACGCCTTTTTTTTTTCTTTTGTCTCGCCCTTTTCTCAGTCCCTGTTCGTTTTCAACCCCCCCACCCCTCACCCCACCCCCACCCCCTAACCCCCTTACCTCGCCAAATGACTTCATTCTACTGCAACTTATCACGCATCTTTCCTGGGCTGACCCTTCCTCGGAGATCTAGGAGATCCTTCACATCACAGCTGGTCATTTGGACACCGGAACATGGTGGTAAATACCACCTGTGCCTAGACATACCTCCCACCCCCCACCCATCCCCCAACTCCCCTCCCTGTCGGCTTCCCCGGCTAATGGTGTGGTATGATGGTGTTGGTCTTCGGCTAATGGCAGCTCCGGTGTCTGAGTGAGCAGTGGCACATATTTTGTGAACTTCCTTCTTCTTGCTTTTTCATGGGTGGTTTTTTTGTGTTTTTTTAATCCTTCCTTCTTTCCTTACTTTTCTTCCTTTCTCTTCCCACCCTCCTTCCTGCCTCCCACCCTCCCTTCCTTCTTTCCTTCCTTCTTCCCTTCTTTCCTTTCTTCGTGCCTCCCTCCCTCCCTTCCTTCCGTCCCTCCCTTCCTTCCTTCCTCCTCCCTCCCTCCCTTCCTCCCTCCCTTCCTCCCTTCTTTCCTCCCTCCCTTCCTTCCTTCCTCCTCCCTCCCTCCCTTCCTCCCTTCTTTCCTCCCTCCCTTCCTTCCTTCCTCCTCCCTCCCTCCCTTCCTCCCTTCTTTCCTCCCTCCCTCCCTTCCTTCCTCCTCCCTCCCTCCCTTCCTTCCTTCTTTCCTTCCTCCCTCCCTTCCTTCCTCCTCCCTCCCTCCCTTCCTCCCTTCTTTCCTCCCTCCCTCCCTTCCTCCCTTCTTTCCTCCCTCCCTCCCTTCCTCCCTTCTTTCCTCCCTCCCTCCCTCCCTTCCTTCCTTCTTTCCTCCCTCCCTCCCTTCCTCCCTTCTTTCCTCCCTCCCTCCCTTCCTTCCTCCTTCCTTCGTTTTGAACGTGCTGCTTTTTCTTCTTGGGCTTTTCATCCTTTCTTCCTTCCTTCGTTGTAAATTTTCTTCACCGGGGCTTTTCATCCTTCCTCCCTTCCTTCCTTCCTTCCTTCCTTCCTTCCTTCCTTTCTTGTGAACTTGCTTCTTCTTCTTCTACTTCTTCTTCTGCTTCTTCATGGGTGGATTTTTTTTATCCTTCCTTCCTTCCTTCCTTCCTTCCTTCCTTCCTTCCTTCCTTCATCCGTCCTTCCTTCCTCCCTTCCTTCTTCCTTCCCTCCCTTCCTTCCTTCTTCCCTCCCTCCGTCCCTCCCTCCCTCCCTCCCTCCCTCCCCTTCCCACTCCCTCTCTCCCTCCCTTCCGTCCTTCCTTCCTTCCTTCCTCCCTCCTTCCTTCCTTCCTTCCTTCCTTCCTTCTTCTGTTGTGACAGTAGGAGAAATACAATGCAATACAATACAATACAATACAATACAATACAATACAGTTCACAAGTACAGACGGATGCGGGAAAGACCATCATTGCCATATAACGTCTTCCACAAACCCCACTGCCCCTTCCGAACTAGAGGAAACACGAAAGACGAGAACCGATAAGAAAGAAAGGAATAAGGAAGCAAAGAGAAAAAAGGATTTGGGGGACGGTCAGAAAGAACGAATGAACGGACAAACGAACGAAACGAAGGAACGAAAGGAAGGAAGGAAGGAAAGGAAAGAAAAGAAAGAAAAAGGAAAGAAAGAGGTAAACAGCGAGCAAGAAAGCTCATCAATCGCACGTGTATGTGTCATGTGGACGATAGTTCAATGTCCAGTGTGTGTGTGTGTGTGTGTGTGTGAGGGGGATGGGGGGCGGGGTGGGGAGGAGGAGGGGCGAGAGAGGGGTAAGGGGCGGGGGCGGGGGGGGGGTAAGAGGAGGAGGAGCAGCAAAGAGAAAAGAGACAAGACTCATTTCATCATGCCAGACCGCGGGCCGTAATGAAGGGGATCGTGAACAGCATCCGATATATAACTTTTTTCTTTCCTACGGTAGCACAGAGACAAAGAGAGAGAGGGAGAGAAGAGAGATGGAGAGAGGAAAGAGA
>NC_134910.1:7554940-7559940 GCF_041734735.1 Babylonia areolata | reverse complement strand
GGGGGTGGGTGGTGCGGGTGTGTGCTGATTATCTGGTTGTGGTTTTCCGTAATTCATCTTTATTCTTATCTTATCTATTATAATCAATCTGCAGTATAGTAGGCTATGTTTATAATTATATTCAAATAATGTTTCTTAATTCTTTCTGTTTTTTACATTAAGAATACTAGTTATTACCTGTAGTATATGAATGTATGTATGAAACGATGTATGTGATATTTTTTACATTTGTATCTTCGTAATATTCGTAAAAGCTGTTGTTGACTTTTACAGTTATGGTCCCCATGTTGTTTACTTGTCTATGTTGTGATAATGCACCTGACCAAATTTCTCCAGTTGGAGATAATAAAGTTATTCTTATCTTATCTTATCTTATCTTATATATATATATATATATATATATATATATATATATATATATATATCAATGTATCTATCTACCTAAAGACGAAGATGGCAGAATGATTAATTATGACGCTTTTCTTGCCAATGCAGTGCCCACGAGGGTATGATGGGTTTGAATCCCGCTTTCGCCCTTTCTCCCAAGTTTGACTGGAAAAATCAAACTGAGCGTCTGGACTTTCGGAGGAGACGATAAATCCCGAGGTACCTTGTGCAGCATTCGCTTGGTGCACTAAAGAAAGAACTCTGGCATAAAAGCAAATACCAAAACTACAACAACAACAAACCAAAAAGAAAGAAAGAAAGAAAGAAAAAGAGTTGGCAAAAAAAATGATGTGGAAGAAACAACTCTGACAGGTATACAAATTAAATATATGTACATGCACACAAGGCAGACATACTTATAGACATTGATAGTAGAGTGACGAACAGACAGACAGACAGACAGGCATAATCTGAAAGATGAAGGATGTGAAAGGTAGATAGATAGATAAAAAAAAATTATAAAAAAAAAAGATTTACGATGCCAGTAACTGTCAACATTACATACCTCAGAATGATAAGGTTTGGGTATCAGAGAAAAAAGAAAAAAATAGAAGAAAAAGAAGAAGTAAAAAGTCGCGAAGAGGGTATGTTATAATGATCATGTAAGATTTCCGGGTGGAGAGAGAGAGACAGACAGACAGACAGAGAGAGACAGAGACAGACAAAGACAGAGAGACATAGACAGACAGAGAGAGAGAGAAGGGGGAGGGGAGGAGAAGTATAGGGAGGGTGGTAAAGAGAGGAGAGAGAGAGGGAGAGAGAGAGAGAGAAGGGGGAGGGAAGAAGTATAAGGGAGGGTGGTAGAGGGTGAGAGAGAGATATAGGTGAGTGTAGTAGAAGGTGAGAGTGAGAGAGAGAGAGAAAGGGGGGGAGGGAGGGCGAGAGAGAGAGAGAGAGAGAGAGAAGACAGAGAGACAGAGACAATGGGAGATGTGAGAAGACAGAGAGAGAGAGAAACAGAAACAGAGACAGAGACAGATACTAGCGATGGCATCCATATAAGCTTCAGGAAAATGAAAAGTCACACACCCTCTCCCCCCCTTCCACCCTCCACCGCCGCCCACCCACCCCACACCTCCCCCCTCCCCATTACCTCCACTCCACCCAGCTCGACCCTTTCCCCTCCCCCTACTACCTCCCACCCATCCCCTCACCGCCCCCACCCCCCCTTCTCTCCCGCACCCCTCAAGTTCCTGCCTCTCTCTACTCTCCCAGCATGGAAGTCTGTCGCCGTGTCACCCGGCTCAATTTGACCTGCATCGCTCGACTTTTGTTGTTTTTTTTCTTTTTTTTTTTCTTTTTTTTCTAACCCCTTCCTGGTCGAACAGACTCGCCAGAACAGAAGGGGACAGAAAAGGCCACACGCACAGATACATACACACACACGCACGCACGCACACACACACACACACACACACACACACACGCACACATGCGCGCACACACGCGCGCGCGCACACACGCACGCATACACACGCAAGCACACACACACACACACACATGAACACGCACACGCACGCACATACAAACACACACACACACACACACACACACACACACACACACACACACATACATACATACATACATACATACATAACAAAGTCAAAACTTTTAACCATTGTGTAATTAATGTTCAACAACCGGGAACTATCAATCAGTCAAATACATACAGTATTTCAATAAGATTAAGGCATATTCGTACATTATCAAACAGGATAAAACTGAACGCTTTTATAACTAAGTTCAGCAAAGATGTCAGATGCATATGTGGAGAACATATAATAAGCAACCATACAATATTCGAATGTCAGAATCTAAAATGTTTTTTTCCAGACTTCACCAAAAGTTCTTTTGAATGTGTTATTAACAGTTCCAATATGTTATTTGTTGTTGCAGAAGGTTTGCTGCGTAGTCCAATAGGACATTTGTTATAGTTGTTTGAGGTTGGCGTTTATAACGTTTCCATTTTCCCTAGCGTTGTCTCTCCCTATTCAACCTCCACACATAAACACACTTTTACCCCCCCCACCCCCACCCCCACCCCCACCCCTTCTTTTTTTTCGTCTAATATCACTTCAAGTGGAAAGACGTTAAACTGAAGACGACGACACACATTCACGTGAACACGCACACACATACCGCCACACATGAACACACACACACACACACACACACACACACACACACACACACACACACACACACACACACACACACACACACATGCTCTCTTTCTCTCACCCTCTCTCGCTCTCTCTCACTCTTTCTAAGCAGGGGAAGAAGAGAGAGACAGAGACAGAGAGAGAGACAGAGAGAGGTGATGGATATGCATGGTGGCCTACTTAAATGCATCATTAAGCTTCGTTGAGCCGTACCCTTAAAAAGGGGGCGTGGGGGGGGGAGATAGGTGTTGTGGAGGAGGGATGGCGGGGGATGGAATGGGAAGGGGGGTGAGATGGCGATGGAGTGAGAAGGGGGGGGGGGTGTGGATAGGGGTGTTGAGGTGGGGAAAGGAGGGGTAGAAGGGGGTGGGGGTGGGGGTGGGGGGTAGGTGGGGTGGGGGGGAGGAACTGCTTCTCTCACCGGCGCTGGCCGGAAATCTATACGTGATGGTATCATTCGCTGGGAATGCTCACACACATAAAGAGAAGAAGAAGAAGAAGAGGAGGAAGAAGAAAAAGAAAAAAAACATAAAACTGCAGCGTCTTGAGAGAAAGAGAGAGAATGAGAGAGAGAGGGGGGGGGGAAGGAGGGAGAGAGAGAGAGAGAGTGTGTGTGTGTGTGTGTGTGTGTGTTTCTGTCAGTGTGTTTGTGTGTGTGTTTGAGAGAGAGAGACTGAGATGGAGAGAGAGAGTGAGTGTGTGTGTGTGTGTGTGTGTGTGTGTGTGTGTGTGTGTGTGTGTGTGTGTGTGTGTGTGTGTGTGTGTGTGTGTGTGTGTGTATGTGAATGTGTGAGGGAGGAGAGAGAGAAAGAGAGCGAAAGCGAACGGAAGAGAGGTAGAGAGAGGAAGAGAGAGCGAGAGAGTGAGTGTGTTTGCCAGTGCGTGTGTGTGAGAGAGAGAGAGAGAGAGAGAGAGAGAGAGGGAACGTGAGAGAATGAGAGAGAGAACGGAAATGAGAGAAAGAGAGAAGAGACAGAGAGAAGAGAGAGAGAGAGGCAGAGATGGAGAGAGAGAAAGACAGAGCGAGAGACAGACACAGACAGACAGACAGACAGAGAAGATTGAAACAGATATATATAGAGAGAGAGACAGAGACAGTGGCTGAACGGAGAGACTGTGACATCGACAGAGAGACAGAGACAGATTCGGACAGGGAGACAGAGACAGAGTTAACTCGATCAGTTAGGAAGGAAACCAAGGAAACCAATGATACATCGGAATATATAAGAATGGTTAAAGAAACTGGTTTTTGCTGTCATTATCATTGCTGTCTTATTTCTACTTTAGTGTATTTCATTTTTGTATACAACACTGCCAACCACACGTACAGACATACCGGCGACAGGCGAATTTCTGCAACACCATATGCTATACCTCAGTTGCCATTTATGTATCAGTGTTGAATTGAAAACTCAAATGCTTTGGTGCCATTATGCCAACATTCAAGTGTTTGTGTGTAGCCCATTTCGCTTGCCAATGTCTGCGTGTGTGAATGTGCGCGCGAGAGTGTGCGAGAGCGAGCGTTTTGAGCATATGTGTGTGGTGTGTGTTGGGAGGGGAGGGAGGGGTGTGTGCGTGTTTGTGTCTGGCTGTTTGCTACTCTGTGTATGTAAGAGAGAAAGAGAATAACATAATGATCGGACAGATGGCTAGCTTAGAATATCATCATCATGGCCTGGCTTCGCTGACGAAGATCTAGGAAGGGCGTTGTCCACGTCTGATGCAGGCACGCTCATGGCTGACAAGGCCAATGCGGGAAAAGCAGAGTCGGCCGCAGCGGCTGCAAGGGAAAGTCTGGTCTGGGTTCGCGGCTGCAGCGTCGTGGTTCTTCCTCCTTCTGCGTTTGTCCTCAAGGCTGGCCCTGCGGTTGTTTTCGAAGGAGGAGACAGCTTGGTGGATGGTGCGTCGCCAGGTCTCTCGATCAGCGGCTACTGCGGACCACTGGCGATGGTCAATGTGACAGGCACCGAGAGCTTTCTTCAAGGAGTCTTTGTATCTCTTCTTGGGTGCTCCTCTGTCACGGTGGCCAGTGGACAGTTCGCCATACAGCGCGATCTTGGGCAGGCGGTGGTCCTCCATCCTGGACACGTGCCCTGCCCAACGTAGCTGGGTCTTTAGCAGCACTGCCTCGATGCTGATAGTCTTTGCCTGCTCCAGGACCTCGACATTTGTGATGTAGTCACTCCAGTGGATGCTGAGGATGGTGCGAAGGCAGCGCTGGTGAAAGCGATCAAGCAGTCGTATGTGGTGCCGGTAGGTGACCCAGGTTTCGGAGCCATACAACAGGGTGGGCAGTACAACAGCTCTGTACACGCTGATCTTTGTGTCTTTCTTCAGGTGTTTGTTGTTCCACACTCTCTTGTACAGCCTGCCGAATGCGCTGTTTGC
>NC_134910.1:7542440-7549940 GCF_041734735.1 Babylonia areolata | reverse complement strand
CGCGCGCTAATGATGATTTGCAACAAAACAAATCAAACTTAAACATACGGACAGGTATGTATTAGATGTAACAAAAGTAACACAACCTTTTCCAAGTTTTATTAATCTACTTAGATTAAGTTGTGTTTTCCTCCCAGCACTGAATAAATTGCATAAACCGAACATTGACATAATTATGCGAGTATCTGACGGATATCTGTCTTCACAGCTAGAAATTAGATGATTTCAAACACGTCCCAGTCAGAATCCTATATCTTGTTTTTTTTTGTTTTGGTGTTCATGTATTATTCATTATCATTATATGGTGGTGGTGGTGGTGGTGGTGGCGATGATGATCATGGGGTTGGGGTGGGGGTGGTGGTGGTGGTCGTGAATGTGATTCCATAACCCACCGGACGTTAATAAACACACATTACGACAGGATATTTAACGTTCCTTTATGATTCATGCACGACAGCATACACACGCAAAAAAGAAGATTAATTAAGGCAGTAACAGATCTGTACTCGTGTTGATCTGGAAAATTGGAAGACCTCTCACCTACCTCCCTCAACACCACCCACCCACCCACCCCACATTCCTTTAATCCACCAGGCAGACATCGCCACGGGGATTGATTGATTGATTGATTGATTGATATGGATACTTATATAGCGCCTATCCTCGGTCGGAGACCAAGCACTAAGCGCTTTACAAACACGGAGTCATTTACACAACAGGCTGCCTACCTGGGTAGAGCCGACTGACGGCTGCCATTGGGCGCTCATCATTCGTTTCCTGTGTCATTCAATCAGATTTCAGGCACGCACACCTACACACTCAGACAAACATGTAACATTTAACATTTTACGTGTATGCCCGTTTTGTTTATTTACCCCGTCATCAAGGCAGCTATACTCCGTTTTCGGGGTGTGCATGCTGGATATATTCTTGTTTTCACAACCCACCGAACAGTGATATAGAAAACGGGATCTTTAACGTACGTATTTGATCTTCTGCTTGCGTATACACACGAAGGGAGTTCAGGCACTGGCAGGTCTGTACATATGTGGACCTGGAAGATCGAAAAATCTCCACCCTGTACCCACCAGGCGCCACCGAGATTCGAACCCGGAACCCTCAGTTTGAAAGTCCAAGGCTTTAACTTTCGGTTACTGGAATCCACTGCAACACACTAGACGCCACGTTCTTGGCATCAGAGATCTTTTCCCATCCCTCTTGCGGCCAGTCAGTGGCAGCCTCTGTGCGTGTGTGTATGTGTGCGTTTGTGTGGATGTGTGGGTCTGTGCTTTTGAGTGCGTTTGTGAATGCGCGAGAGTGACAGCGTACACAAGTGTCAGGAGAGATCTGTGTACGTGTGTGTGTGTGTGTGTGTGTGTGTGTGTGTGTGTGTGTGTGTGTGTGTGTGTGTGTGTGTGTAAGAGGGGAGGTGGGAGTGCGGGGGGAGGTGGGGTAGAGGATGAGGTATGTGAGTGTATGCATGCCTACACTGTGGGAGCAACAGGATATTGGAACACACACACACACACATATATATATATATATATATATATATATATCTTTGTATATATGTGTGTGGGGTTGGGGGTGGGAGATATGGGCGTATGTGTGTGTGCTTGTACAAGTAAGTGTTCATCTCTGTGAGTGTGTGTTTGTGTGTGTGTGTGCCGTGGAAGATGCGATACGTAGACTAGAAATGAGTGTGTGGAGGAGGGGGGTAGAGGAGGTGCAAGGTAATGTGTGTGTGTGTGTGTGTGTGTGTGTGTGTGTTGGAGCTCATGTACGTTTATATGTATTTGACTGTGCTTTCATATCTGTGAAACTGCATGTTTGGTGCATTTCTGTTATGCATGTGTGGGTGTATGTGTGAATATGTGTCTTCATGTTTTACATTTATTCGCTTATTTATCACCATTGTTGTCTTTTTTTTCTTTTCTTTTTTTAATTATCATTTTATTAGTATTACTATTATTACTACTACCTTTTTCTATATTATAATTATTATTCATTTATTTATTTATTTATGTAAGCTTATCTATTATTGATTTCCCCGGTTTTTTTTTGTTTTTGTTTTTTTTTTCTTTTTTTCTTTTTTTCTCAAGGCCTGACTAAGCGCGTTGGGTTACGCTGCTGGTCAGGCATCTGCTTGGCAGATGTGGTGTAGCGTATATGGGTTGTCCGAACGCAGTGACGCCTCCCTGAGCTACTGAAACTGAAACTGAAACTGGAATCCAAGTCCTTAGACCCATAGTCATGCACGCTGTACTTTTGTTCAAAACAATCAGACATTAACTCTCTCCATACAAACGGCGAAAGAGACGACGTTAACAGCATTTCACCCCAATTACCACCATCAAAATATTGCAAGCGGAAGGCTCTTGTACTGAAGAGGTGAATGTTGACAAAGAATACCACAATTCTGACGACGGAAGCTAAAGGTTGGGTCATTCAGACACCCACTGGACATCCGAGGTGTCTGTGCAGAGGAGAGAGGACTGGCCGTACTGAGTGAGTTAAAGAATAAACAAAACGAAAAAGTTGATACGAACATACAACACAAAACCCAACCACCAAAACGTACAAACGCAAAAGAAACTAACCACGATACGTAAAGCCTTTTTTTTCTTCTTCTCACAACTTAATACTTTGCAGTATTTAACTCACTCAGTACGGCCAGTCCTCTCTTCTCCTCTACACAGACCCATCGGATGTCCAGTGGGTGTCTGAATGACCCAACCTTTAGCTTCCGTCGTCAGAACTGTGGTATTCTTTGTCAACATTCACCTCTTCAGCATAAGAGCCTTCCGCTTGCAATATTTTGATGATGATAATTGGGGTGAAACGCTGTTAACGTCGTCTCTTTCGCCGTTCGTATGGAGAGAGTTAACCCACTGACCTTTGCTGGCGACATTTGCGGTATTTAACCCTTTTACTGCTGCTACACGAATATGCTTGTCAGTGAAGGCTGTATTCTCAGTGTGGTTGGCACCGATTATGTCCTTGATTATTTAATCAAATTGACGTTTTTGCCTGTTTGGACTGCATTACGTTTTTGTTTAGCAAACCAAGTACACCATTATGAAGTGCACACACACAACAACATCATCATCATGGCCTGGCTTCGCTGACGAAGATCTAGGAAGGGCGTTGTCCACGTCTGATGCAGGCACACACACAACAACAACAACAAAACACACACACACACACACACACACACACACACACACACACACACACACACACACACACACACTACATACGGAAAGGTTTGTCAGTTAAGGGGTTAAAATCTCTCAAGAAATCCCACTGGGAAACACTGCTCCAACTACTCGAATGAAATTCAGACTCTAGTGGAGGCTGCCGCCACGGTTCTTGTCTCAAAGAGTTACTCCCCCTAACTGTGTCTTCCTCCCTAATGCGCTGTCTGTTCTGGGGGCTCTTTCAGGCGACAAACTTATATGTATTATTATTATTTTTGTATTTCTTTTTATTATAACAGATTTCTCTGTGTGAAATTGGGGCTGCTCTCCCCAGGGAGAGCGCGTCGTTACACTACAGTGCCACCCTTTTTTTTTTCTTTTTTTTTTCCTGCGTGCAGTTTTATTTGTTTTTACCCATCGAAGTGGATTTTTCTACAGAATTTTGCCAGGAACAACCCTTTTGTTGCCGTGGGTTCTTTTACGTGCGCTAACTGCAAGCTGCGCACGGGACCTCGGTTTATCGTCTCATCCGAATGACTAGCGTCCACACCACCACTCAAGGTCTAGTGGAGGGGGAGAAAATATCGGTGGATGAGCCGTGATTCGAACCAGCGCGCTCAGATTCTCTCGCTTCCTAGGCGGATGTGTTACCTCTAGGCCATCACTCCACTCCCTCACCTCATGAAAAGAAAGCCTCTAAAAACTTGCCAAGAGGAAACGGGTAGCCCTGCAGTGGGGTCCAGCCCATTGCGGAATCCCAGGCAACCGAGCAACAGATCAGCTCGCCAGACTTGGAGCACGAGGAAATCAAGCAGAAAACGTGACGGGCGCAATAGCCGAATGGTTAAAGCATTGGACTTTCAATCTGAGGGTCCCGGGTTCGAATCACGGTGACGGCGCCTGGTGGGTAAAGGGTGGAGATTTTTACGATCTCCCAGGTCAACATATGTGCAGACCTGCTTAGTGCCTGAACCCCCTTCGTGTGTATATGCAAGCAGAAGATCAAATACACACGTTAAAGATCCTTTAATCCATGTCAGCCTCAGTCTCACTGAGATGGCTTGTTAACCCCTTGGCTACTGAATCTCAGTGAAATGAGATGAGCTTGGCCTGAAGTGCAGCCACTATTGTGAACTAACCAATGGCTGAAGAAGAGTAATATGATGCGAACCCAAGAAGAAGTCAAAATATGGGGTGGTGTTACTGAATTCTGACCTGTTTGCTCTGTCTCATCTCAGCGAGGGGACAGTCCTTCACAGATGATTAACTTACCAGCAGTCGCCAAGGCGTGGGGGTTAAAGCTGGAATCTTACGTTAACGCCGGGTACCTTTGTGACGACTACACTGCACACACACACACACACACACACACACACACACACACACGCACGCACGCACGCACACACACACACACATACCACAGAGAGACAGAGACAGAGACAGACACAGACACACACACAGACACACACACACACACACACACACACATACATACCACAGAGAGACAGAGACAGACACACACACACACACACACACACACACACACACACACACACACACACACACACACAGGCAGTCACTGACAGAAACACATACAAACAAAGAGACAGACAAAAACACATGGACACACACACACACACACACACACACACACACACACACACACACACACACACACACACACACACACAGCTAGAAAGAGAGACAGACACACAGACAGACAGACACAGACACAGAGAGAGACAGAGACTAAGAAGAGAGTTCCCACACCACCCCACCCACCTTTCAGTTCATGAGAACTATGTGGAACAGGTTCGTTGCTGTCGTCATTATTACAAATACCACGTGAAACAGCTCCCCCATCGTGTCCCGGGTGCAAAGCCATTTCCCCCCTCCCATCCTAATTTAGCAACTGCTTCTCGGCGCTGGAGGCAGTGGGGGGGGGTTGGGGGATGGAGAGAGAGAGAGAGAGAGAGAGAGAGAGAATTGGGACACATGGGAACAGGAACCTTTAGGTGTCACACGCCTATCGGTAGCCCAGTGGTCATACGAGTGAAGCGGTGTGTCCAACAGGTTTGCTTCCCTAAATACGGACCTGGAACCAGTTGCATTGCTCGGACGGAAGAGCCTAGTATGGTCGTAACCCCCCGCTACTAACTGTGCGTCGTATGGAACTGACCAATGGCGTAGTTCGGTCAACGTAGGCATTCAGTCACGTGTAACTGTCAGAAAGTTAGAACCAAGCAATACAACTTGCACCTGGGCCGGATTTTCAACTCCTCATGCAACCCCCCCCCCACCACCACCACGCCATCGCCCCCGTAACCCCCATCCCCCCCACCACTCTCCCCGTCCCAACGCTTCAACTCCCCCACCCCTCCCGTCCTCCACTGAACCTTGAAGTAGTGGCCAGGGTGCTTGTCATTGATTTTGGATGTGAGACTAGAAGCCGAGGTCCCGTGATGCAGCATGTGTTCAGCGCACGTGAAAGAACCCATGGCAAAAACAAAACAAAAAAAGGGGGGGCGGGGGGCGGGTTGTCTCTGGCAATTCTGTTGAAAACCGAAATACAAATATGCCTGTAGATAAATAACTCTCTCTCTCTCTCTCTCTCTCTCTCTCTCTCTCTCTCTCTCTCTCTCTCTCTCTCTCTCTCTCTCTCTCTCTCTCTCTAGTGTGTGTGTGTGTGTGTGTGTGTGTTATTTTTACCATGCTTATGCCTTTATGTAGTATAGTATTCGCATTCTATGACTTTAAGTAGCATTGTGCAGTGCATGCAATGACATATATAATGTAGTTTTGCATAGTGTTGTGTGCATGCTGGGTATGTTCTTGTTTCCATAACCAACCGAACGCTGACATGGGTTACAGGATCTTCAACGTGCGTATTTGATCTTCTGCTTGCATATACACACAAAGGGGGTTCAGGCACTAGCAGGTCTGCACATATGTTGACCTGGGAGATCGTAAAAATCTCCACCCTTTACCCACCAGGCGCCATCACCGTGATTCGAACCCCGGACCCTCAGATTGACAGTCCAACGCTGTAACCACTCGGCTATTGCGCCCGTTCATCTGCCAACACAGAGTCCATAAAGGTCTTGGTTCGAATCCCGCTCTCGCCGTTTCTCCAAAGTTTGACTGGAAAATCAAACTCGAGCGTCTAGCCCTTCGGATGAGACGATAAACCGAGGGCCGTGTGCAGCACGCAATTTTGCGCACTTAACAAGAACCCATGGCAACTGATAAGTGTTGTCCTCTGGCAAAATTCCGTAGAAGAAATCCGCTGTGACAGACACAAAAATATAATACGCTTGCCCTCAAGGCCTGAGTAAGTGCGTTGGGGTTTTCTGCTGGTCAGGCATCTGCTTGGCAGATGTGTTGTTGGGTATAAGGATTTGTCCGACGGGCGCAATAGCCGAGTGGTCAAAGCATTGGACATTCAATCTGAGGGTCCCGGGTTCGAATCTCGGTAACGGTGCCTGGTGGGTAAAAGGGTGGAGATTATTCCGATCTCCCAGGTCAACATAATCATGTGCAGACTTGCTTGTGCCTGAACCCCGTTCGTGTGTATACGCAAACAAAAGATCAATCACGCACGTTAAATATCCTGTAATCCATGTCAGCGTTCGGTGGGTTATGGAAACAATAACATATCCAGCATGCACACGCCCCGAAAACGGAGTATGGCTGCCTACATGGCGGAGGTAAAAACGGTCAAGCCCACTCGTGTGCACACGAGTGAACGTGGGAGGTGCTGTCCACGAACGAAGAAGGAGGATTTGTCCGAACGCAGTGACGCCTCCTTGAGAAACTGAAACTGTCCTTGATCTCTCTCTCTCTCTCTCTCTCTCTCTCTGTGTCTGTCTGTCTGTCAGTCTCTCTGTCTCTGTCTGTCTCTTTCTCTCTCTCTGTCTCTCTCTCTCTCCCTCCCTCTCTCTCTCTCCCTCTCTCTCTCTCCCCTCTCCCTCTCTCTCTCTTCCTCTCTCTCTCTCCCCCCTCGCTCTCTCTCCCCCTCTCTCTCTCCCTCTCCCTCTATCTCTCTCCCCCTCTCTCTCCCTCTCTCTCTCTCTCACCCTCTCTCTCCTTCTCTCTCTCCCTCTCTCTCTCTCCCTCTCTCTCTCTCCACTCTCTCTCTCCCTCTCTCTCCCTCGCTCTCTCTCTCTCTCCATCTCTCTCTCTCCCTCTCCCCCTCTCTCTCTCCCTCCCTCTCTCTCTCTCTCCCCCTCTCTTTCTCTCTCTCCCTCTCTCCCTCCCCCTCTCTCCCTCCCCTCTCTCTCTCTCCCTGCCCCCTCTCTCT
>NC_134910.1:7519940-7529940 GCF_041734735.1 Babylonia areolata | reverse complement strand
GCCCCATCATCTGCACCGTTTCAGTGGCATTACTCCCACGCCGCTCATTTAGATTCCCCCATACACGGCCACACCCGGGTTCGTCCGTCGCAGTTCCAGCGTCGGCAGTCCACAGGGAAGCATCGATGTTAGGTCGCCAGGAGGCCACACACCAGAGGAGACCCTGCACTGCTGCTGAGTCACTTCGGTGGTGTTCAGTGGTGCCTGTTCTGTTTTAACGTACTTAGAACACCACCTACTAAGCCCCCTACTGATAACTCTGCTCTCCATCGCAGGCAAGATCCTCGCCAGAGTCCTCCTAAATCGGCTGGTGCCTACTATCGCCGAAGAACATCTCCCAGAGAGTCAGTGTGGCTTTAGAGCCAACAGAGGCACCACTGACATGGTCTTCGTTCTCAGACAGCTACAAGAAAAATGTCGGGAACAGAACAAAGGACTGTATGCGACATTCGTCGATCTCACGAAAGCTTTCGACACCGTGAGCAGAAAAGGTCTGTGGGAGATCATGAAACGTCTAGGATGCCCCCCAAAATTCCTCAGCATGGTCATCCAACTACATGAGGAACAGCGTGGACAGGTCAGACACAGCAACGACCTTTCGGAGCCCTTCCCAATTGGAAATGGAGTGAAACAAGGTTGTGTCCTCGCGCCGACCCTCTTCACGATCTTCTTCAGCATGATGCTCCAACAGGCCACTGAAGATCTTGGCGACGACGACGGTATCTTCATCAGATACCGCACTGATGGCAGCCTATTCAACCTGAGGCGGCTACAGGCCCACACCAAGACACTGGAGCAACTCATCAGAGAGCTTCTGTTTGCCGACGATGCTGCCCTCGTCGCCCATACAGAAGCGGCCCTGCAGCGTATAACGTCCTGCTTCGCAGAGGCTGCGCAGCTCTTCGGCCTAGAAGTCAGTCTGAAAAAGACGGAAGTTCTCCACCAGCCTGCCCCACAGGAAGAATTCCACGCTCCTCACATCAACATCGGTAAGACAGAGCTGAAGTCGGTCCACCAGTTCAGCTACCTAGGCTGCACCATCTCGTCTGACGCCAAGATCGACAAGGAGATCGACAACAGACTTGCAAAGGCAAACAGCGCATTCGGCAGGCTGTACAAGAGAGTGTGGAACAACAAACACCTGAAGAAAGACACAAAGATCAGCGTGTACAGAGCAGTTGTACTGCCCACCCTGTTGTATGGCTCCGAAACCTGGGTCACCTACCGGCACCACATACGACTGCTTGATCGCTTCCACCAGCGCTGCCTTCGCACCATCCTCAGCATCCACTGGAGTGACTACATCACAAATGTCGAGGTCCTGGAGCAGGCAAAGACTATCAGCATCGAGGCAGTGCTGCTAAAGACCCAGCTACGTTGGGCAGGGCACGTGTCCAGGATGGAGGACCACCGCCTGCCCAAGATCGCGCTGTATGGCGAACTGTCCACTGGCCACCGTGACAGAGGAGCACCCAAGAAGAGATACAAAGACTCCTTGAAGAAAGCTCTCGGTGCCTGTCACATTGACCATCGCCAGTGGTCCGCAGTAGCCGCTGATCGAGAGACCTGGCGACGCACCATCCACCAAGCTGTCTCCTCCTTCGAAAACAACCGCAGGGCCAGCCTTGAGGACAAACGCAGAAGGAGGAAGAACCACGACGCTGCAGCCGCGAACCCAGACCAGACTTTCCCTTGCAACCGCTGCGGCCGACTCTGCTTTTCCCGCATTGGCCTTGTCAGCCATGAGCGTGCCTGCATCAGACGTGGACAACGCCCTTCCTAGATCTTCGTTAGCGAAGCCAGGCCATGACTAAGCCCCCTACTAACGACAATAATGGCTTAGTCGCGGAGCCAGACTTAGTGAGCGTCCCTCCCAGAGTGGAGACCGCCACCACGTCCCTCAAACAACAGCCCCCCATGAATCTGCCGACATTGACAGGACTCATCCCAAGCACGGAAGTGGAGGGGTATCGAAACTGAGGTCACCATGAGAGCAGGGCATGAAAGGCCACAGACTTTGAGACTATTTTGTTTATATTGATGACGATGAAGGAGGAGGAGGATGACGATGATGATGACGATGTTGCTATGGAGGTCCATTTTGGTTTGGGACTGCGTGACAAGGCTGTACTGTACGCTTCCTGTCATAATGATATCCCGGCGTTAACCAAGCCCGAGAGATACAGACACTTGCAGTGTTGGTCAGGTAATTAGAGCAACATACCCAAAGACGCATCCTTTGAAGTGGGTGACACTCGACTGTGTGGTCCTAGTCTCCCCATTTAAGCCCACAGCACACTCAACTCTGGGTGGGAGCCGGCCACGGGCCGAAAAACCCACCTCCGCTGGGATTTGAACCCGCGTCCTCCCAGCCGTCAGTCCGCGACGCTAAATACTTCGCCACGGCGGCCGGTCAAATGAACAATTGCTTAAGATATTTATTCAAGTGCTCTTAGATTTTTTTTACCGTTCGTTTCAGACATGATCGCCATCCCAGATTTTTCCGCCGGGGCAATGGAGAACTGGGGGCTGATCACCTACAGGGAGACCGCCATGCTCTACCAGCCAGGCGTGTCCAGCGAGGGAGACAAGCAGCGCGTGGCCGTCGTCGTCACGCATGAGCTGGCGCATCAGGTAAGGCGTCATGGAAGCGTCAAACGTGATGAGATCCCTTTTTTTGTGTGTGGAAACTGAAACGACGGGAATTAGTTGATTAATTCACTGATTAGAACGCATTTAAACGATTAAAGAAACTTTTGAATGAAAGGCGTCTGATTGCTCCCCCCCCCCCCCACCCACCCACCCCTTCCACTTTCCTGCCACTCTCCAAACCCCTGTACCCCACTTCCGAAAACAAAAACAAACAAATAAACAAACAAGTAAGTAAATGTGTGTTCTTTTGGTGTGATGGCTATCTTGTTTATTGCTTGCGTGTGAATGACTGGTGCGAAAGCGCTTTGATTTGTCTCTGCACAAGACCCAGCGCTATATAAATACCATTATTGTTATTATTATTATTATAAAGTTGCAATTCCATGGCTATAATTATTATAGTTTTTGTTTTTTGTGCTTGTGTCTTTATGACTTGAATAGACCAGCAAACAAACAAGGAAATATGCCAGTAAAGAGACAAATGAATAATTCAATATACACTTGAATAACGAAACAAACCAATAATCAGATAAACGAGCAGATGAATGAATGAATAAACAAACAAACCAATAAACAAATAGACAAATGAATAAATAAATAAATGAATAAACAAATGAATGAATAAATGAATAATGGATTAATGAATCACTAACTAAACAGATAAACTGTGGTGCTTGGTCCTCAAAGGAAAGATCCGAACCATGTCTGTGTACTGGTATTCTGATATGGCACTGGGAAAGCATGAGAGCCATAACTTAATATCACCATTCATCATCATCATCAGCAGCAGCAGCAGCAGTAGCAGCGTTATCATCATCATCATCAGCAGCAGTATTGTATTTATCATTATTATCATCATCAGCAGCAGCAGCAACATCGTTATCATCATTATCATCATCAGCAGTAGCATCGTTATTATCATTATCATCATCATCAGCAGTAGCATCGTTATTATCATTATCATCATCATCAGCAGTAGCATCGATATTATCATTATCATCATCAGCAGTAGCATCGTTATTATCATTATCATCAGCAGCAGCAGCAATGTTATTATCATTATCATCAGCAGCAGCAGTAGCATCGTTATTATCATCATTATCATTATCAGTAGTAGCATCGATATTATCATTATCATCAGCAGCAGCAGTAGCATCGTTATTATCATTATCATCATCATCAGCAGTAGCATCGATATTATCATTATCATCATCAGCAGTAGCATCGTTATTATCATTATCATCATCATCAGCAGTAGCATCGATATTATCATTATCATCATCAGCAGTAGCATCGTTATTATCATTATCATCATCAGCAGTAGCATCGTTATTATCATCATCATTATCAGCAGTAGCATCGATATTATCATTATCATCATCAGCAGTAGCATCGTTATTATCATTATCATCATCAGCAGTAGCATCGATATTATCATTATCATCAGCAGCAGCAGTAGCATTGTTATTATCATTATCATCATCATTATCATCATCAGCAGTAGCATCGTTATTATCATCATCATTATCAGCAGCAGTAGCATCGTTATTATCATCATCATTATCAGCAGCAGCAGCAGCAATGTTATTATCATCATTATCAGCAGCAGCAGTAGCATGGTTATTATCATCATTATCAGCAGCAGTAGCATCGTTATTATCATTATCATTATCAGCAGCAGCAGCAATGTTATTATCATTATCATCAGCAGCAGCAGCAGCAATGTTATTATCATTATCATCAGCAGCAGCATCATCGTTATTATCATTATCATCATCAGCAGCGGCATCGTTATTATCATTATCATCATCAGCAGCGGCATCGTTATTATCATTATCATCATCAGCAGCGGCATCGTTATTATCATTATCATCATCAGCAGCGGCATCGTTATTATCATTATCATCGGCAGCAGCATCGCTATTATCATTATCATCATCATCATCACTAGCAGCATCGTTATTGTCATCATCATTATCATCATCACTAGCAGCATCGTTATTATCATCATCATTATCATCATCACTAGCAGCATCGTTATTATCATCATCATTATCATCATCACTAGCAGCATCGTTATTATCGTTATCATTACCATCAGCAGCAGCATCGTTATTATCATTATCATTATCATTAGTAGTAGTAGTAGAAGTAGTAGTAGTAGTAGTAGTAGTAGTAGTAGTATCATCATCATCATCATTATGATATCACGTATCATGTATATCTCACTTCACAATGAACAAATGCTGTGCAGTGGTTCGGGGACCTGGTGACCCCCTCCTGGTGGGATGACCTGTGGCTGAACGAGGGATTCGCCAGCTACATGGAGTACGTTGGCGTCCACTTTGTGCACCCGGACTGGAAAATGGTGAGAGTCTTTAGCTGCTGGGGTAGGCTAGCTGAGTGGGTGGGTGGGTGGGTGGGTGGGTGGCCTGGATGGGTGGGCGACACTCTACCACAAGACACTGCGCTTTTCTGAGAAATGCAGCAGACATTCTAGACCATTCGCCCAAAATGCACAGTCGCTTCGTCTGTGGAAGTTTGAAACAGAGTGGGGGTTATTGGGAGCGATTGCTTTCGAAGGCCAGTTGGACAACTTTGTGGCTGATGCACTTAGAGCTTGTTGGTTGGTTGGTTGGTTGGTTGGTTATTTGCTTGGTTGGTTGGCTGGTTATTTGCTTGGTTGGTTGGTTGGTTATTTGCTTGGTCGGTTGGTTGTTGGAATACTGTTTAATAATCTGTTTCTGTTGCCTGGCTGGTTGTCTGGCTTACATGGTTGGCAAAGCTGCTGGTTAGTTGGAAGAAGAAGAAGATGATGATGATGATGACGACGATGATGATGATGATGATCATGATGATGATGATCATGATGACAACAACAACAACAACAACATGGAGGAGAACGACGACGATGAGAAGAGAAAAGAAGAAAAGAGAAGAGAAAGAGAGAGAGACAGAGACAGACGGACAGATGGCTAGAAAAGAAATATCCACGCAGAGTGAATATTTGTCAATAGGTCTTCTTCTTCTTCTTCTTCTTCTGGTCTGTCTCCTCTGTTGCAGAATAAACATTCATTCATTCATTCATTCATTTCATCCTCATCACTTTCTCCTTCTTCTCCTTCTACTTCTTCTGTTTTTTGTTGTTGTTTTTTTAATGGGTGGCGCTGTAGTGTAGCGACGCGCTCTCCCTGGGGAGAGCAGCCCGAATTTCTCACAGAGGAATCTGTTGTGATAAAAAGAAATACAGATACAAATAGAAGGTAATTTTACAGTTTGGACTTTGTTGTTGTTGTTGTTGTTTTTCTTCTTCTTCTTTTTCTTCTTCTTTTTAAAAAAAAATTTTTATGCTAACGAAAACATGACGTCACATTTCAGTTTGATCAGTTTGTGGTGGAAGACCTCCATGACGTGTTTGACTTCGACGGCCTGGTGACGTCACATCCGATTTACGTCCCCGTCTACCACCCTGACGAGATCAACGAGATCTTTGACAGAATCTCCTACGGCAAGGTTGGTGTTAGTGTTGTGATCTGTAATGCCGATTGGTTGGTTGTAGATGACTGACTTTTGTGAGTGAGTGAGTGAATGAACTTGTGAATATGAGTGGTTGGTTGGTTGGTTTGATCCTATGAGTGACTGATTGAGTGTTTGGTTCGTTCGCTTGCTGATTGATTTTGTTTATCAGTTGATTGCTTGATTGATCGATCTGCAGGTAGCTTGATGGATGTTGGATGCGGTTTATCGGTTGGTTGGCTTTTTTCTTTTTTTTTTTTTTTTTTTCAGGAGAGGTCAGAGAATGCGTTCAAGTTCTGCAAATATGCAGGGCTTGGTTGGCTTGTTAACGAGTTGATTGATCGCTAAGCCTGATTGCAGTGAAGTGTGTTAATAAGCATGCAGTGGAATACAGCGTGTACATGAACAAATCAGTGTTGTAACACACTATGCAACACAACACTGCACCGCACTGCACTACGCTACACTACACTGCACCACACTATACTACACTACACTACACTACATCACACCACACTGCACTACACTACCAAATCCTACGCTACACTACACTGTATTACATTACACTAAACTACTCTACACTATGGTACACCACACCGCACTACACTACACTACACTAAATGACAGTACAGTGCAAAACACTATAATACATTACACTAGAGAACACTACAGTACATTGCAGCACAGCACAGTACAGTACTGTTTCGCAAAATCCAGTGTGATGAAGAACAGTACAGCGTAGCCCAGAAAATAAACCACAGTTTAGCAAAACACAGCACAGTGCAATACAGGACAGTATAGTTTCGTCCAGTATGTGGGTGTATGTGTGAATGTGTGTCTTCATGTTTTACATTTATTTGTTTATTTATCATCATTGTTATCTTTTTATTATTATTATTATTACTACTACCTTTTTAAAAAAAAATTTATAATTATTATTTATTTATTTATGTAAGCTTATCTATTGTTTATTCACCTTTTTTTCTTTTCTTCTTTTTTTCTCAAGGCCTGACTAAGCGCGTTGGGTTACGCTGCTGGTCAGGCATCTGCTTGGCAGATGTGGTGTAGCGTATATGGATTTGTCCGAACGCAGTGACGCCTCCTTGAGCTACTGAAACTGAAACTGAAACCAGTATTAATGATAGTCGTTTCCGACAATGACCATCGGAATAGCAGAGGAAGCAACTGCTGTCCTGACTGTATAGTATTGAACTGTACAGTATAGCACACAGTGAGGAGGAAGGTGGCAGAATGGTTAAGACGCTCAGCTGCCAATACAGAGAGTCCGTGAGGGTGTGGGTTCGAATCCCGCTCTCGCCCTTTCTCCTAAGTTTGACTGGAAAATCAAACTGAGCGTCTAGTCTTTCGGATGAGACGATAAACCGAGGTCCCGTGTGCAGCACGCACTTGGCGCACTGAAAAAGAACCCATGGCAACGAGAGTGTTGTCCTCTGGCGAAATTACATAAAATGAAATCCACTTTCATAGGTACACAAATATGTAAGCATGCACTCAAGGCCTGACTAAGCGCGTTGGGTTATGCTGCTGGTCAGGCATCTGCTCAACAGATGTGGTGTAGCGTGTATGGATTTGTCCGAACGCAGTGACGCCTCCTTGAGAAAGTGAAACTGAAACTGAGACACAGTGCAGTACAGCACAATACAGTACATTACAGTGCAGCACAGCACAGTTCAGCATAGCACAGTACAGTACTGTACAATGCAGCACAACACAGAACATTGCAACATGGTAAGCCACAGTACAAACACAGGACAATCCACGCTGTACAGTTTCCGTTTGAGTTTGTCAGTGAGGCGTCACTGTGTTCGGACAAATACATACATGCTACACTACATCTGCTGGACAGATGCCTGAAAGCTGCATAACCAACCAAGTTAGTCAGGCCTTGAGATGATGCATGTGTATCTCTGTACCTATTAGAGTGGATTTCTTCTACAGATGTTTAACCCTTTCACCGCCAGTCAATTTAGAGTGCAAAATTCCCTTGTGCTACAAACACAGAAAATAAGGTGTCTAATAATAGCTGGGGATTCCCCCTGCAATGTGTAGAAAATATGGCCTGTCCTAGCACAGAACATTAAGAGCAGTAGGTTCATGGATAACAGACCCATAATCTGATCACCCTTCAGTGACATGGGTCCTCTACCTAGCTGCTGAATAAATGCGACCTTGGCAATGAAAGGGTTAACAGAGGACCGTACTTCTGTTGCCACGGGTTCTTTTTTCAGTGTGCGAAGTGCGTGCTTTGCAGAGGACCTCGGTTTATTTAGCCGAATGACTAGACGCTCAGTTTGATTGTGCCACCAAGATTACCGGGTCTGATCTATCTTCTCTAGAAGACATATATTATAAATAAGCGGCTACTCAAAAAAGCAAAATCAATCAACCAGGACAAATCACATCCAGCTTTTGGGATTTTCGAGATGCTCCCCTGTAGTCGACGGTACAGAAGTATAAGGACGAAAACCAATCGCTTCGCCAATAGCTTTTTCCCCAAAGCAGTCAATGCCCTGTCTCTCGAACAAATCCAGTATGAGAAATAGAATTGTGCAATCAACAACCATCTACCTAAAGATCTAGTCATCAGCCCCATTCATATGTAATATGCAGCTTCTGTTCAAACGTGTGTGTGTGTGTGTGTGTGTGTGTGTGTGTGTGTGTGTGTGTGTGTGAGAGAGAGAGAGAGAGAGTGTGTGTGTGTGTGCGTGTGTGCATATGTGTGTGTGTGTGTGTGTGTGTGTGTGTGTGTGTGTGCAGTGCGTGCATGTGTGAGTATGCACAAGTTTTTATATTGATATGCACTTATATGTATCCTAATTTCTACTGTATCTGTGTTTGCGTATGATTTTAGATTTATGTTCGTATCTTGTCATGTACTATCCCCCCCCCCCCCCCCCCCACCCCAAATATTCCTTGTGACCCCGGTACACTTGGTAATAAAGACATATTCTATTCTATTCTATTCTATTCTATTTTTCAGTCAAACTTGGGAGAAGGGGTGAGAACGAGATTCGAACCCGCGTGAACCTGTATTAGCAGATAGGCGTCTTAACCATTCTGCTACGTTCTTTCTCAGTACAGTACAGTACTGTACAGTATGTTATTATTATTATTATTATTATTATTATTTTGTTTTAAAATTTATTAATTAATTTATTTAATTTTTATTATTATTATTATTATCATTATTATTATTATCATCATCATCATTATTATTGGGGTTTTTTCTTTTTTTATCGTATTATTTTTTGTTTGTTATTTTTACTTTTTTTTCTTTTCTTTTTTTTTTTCTTAAGGCCTGACAAAGCGCGTTGGGTTACGCTGCTGGTCAGGCATCTCTGTTTGGCAGATGTGCTGTAGCGTATATGGATTTGACCGAACGCAGTGACGCCTCCTTGAGCTACCGATACTGATACTGATACTGATACAGTACAAACCAGCGCAGTACAATGCATTGCAACATGGACAACTTGATGGAACAACAGTACAACCTATATTGAACGCAGCATCATCTTTCTCTGTTTCAGGGTGCCTGCGTGATAGCCATGATGCAGCACTTCCTTGGAGAGCACACGTTCAAGACAGCACTGACTGTAAGTGTTCATGGTGAAAGAAATGGATCTCTGTCTGTCTGTCTGTCTGTCTGTATGTATGTATGTATGTATGTCCCTGTATCTGTCTCTCTCTGTCTCTCTCTCTGTCTCTGTCTGTCTGTCTGTCTGTCTGTCTGTCTGTCTCTCTCTCTCTCTCTCTCTCTCTCTCTCTCTCTCTCAAGCTGTAGTTGTTTTTGTTTGGTTGTTTTTTTTCTTTC
>NC_134910.1:7499940-7512440 GCF_041734735.1 Babylonia areolata | reverse complement strand
TGTAACGATACATGTACTCTGATTAGCCAGTGACAGGTGACATTATAGAGCTGTAACGATACATGTACTGTGATTGTCCAGTCACACGTGACATTACAGAGCTGTAACGATACATGTACTGTGATTGTCCAGTTACACGTGACATTACAGAGCTGTAACGATACATGCACTGTGATTGTCCAGTCACAGCACGTGGGACTACAGAGCTGTAACGATACATGTACTGTGATTGTCCAGTTACACGTGGGACTACAGAGCTGTAATGATACATGTACTGTGATTGTCCAGTTACACGTGGGACTACAGAGCTGTACGATACATGTACTGTGATTGTCCAGTTACACGTGACATTATAGAGCTGTAACGATACATGTAATGTGATTGTCCAGTTACACGTGGGGACTACAGAGCTGTAACGATACATGTACTGTGATTGCCCAGTTACACGTGGGACTACAGAGCTGTAACGATACATTACTGTGATTGTCCAGTTACACGTGACATTATAGAGCTGTAACGATACATGTAATGTGATTGTCCAGTTACACGTGGGACTACAGAGCTGTAACGATACATGTACTGTGATTGGCCCAGTTACACGTGACATTGCAGAGCTGTAACGATATCTGTACTGTGATTGTCCAGTCCCACGTGACATTACAGAGTTGTAACGATATCTGTACTGTGATTGTCCAGTCACACGTGACATTACAGAGCTGTACGATACATGTACTGTGATTGTCCAGTTACACGTGGGACGTGCCGATCACACCTGACCAGCAGTGTGGAGCGGAACTTCAACAAGACGGACGCCGACGTTCACTGGTTCTGGAAGTCCTCCCCAGAGCGTGAGTCACTACACTCTGATGATGATGATGATGATGATGATGATGATGATGGTAATGATGATGGTGGTGGTGGTGATGATGATGATGATGATAGTGGTGGTGACGTCGGAAGTGGAGGTGGTGATGATGATGATGATGATGGTGATGATGATGATGGCATAATGATGATAGTGATAATGATAACGACGACGATGACAACGACGATGTCGAGAAGGAAAGGACGATGATGATGGTGATCATGATGGCAAGAAGGGTGGTGATGAGGATTATTATGATGGTGGTGGTGGTATTCTGATGAGGATGATGACGATGACAATAACATGATGAGTTGTAATTATGATGATCATGATGACCACCTCAACGACCACGACCACGACCACGACTATGATCACAAACATTATCATCAACACCAACTCTACCATCACCATTATCATTAGAGTCATCATCGCCATCATCATCACCACTACCACCGCCATCATCACCATTATCATCATAACAATTATCATCACTGCCACTAAAACCACCACTGCTGTTGTAACCTTCATCGTCACCACCACTACCAGCACCACCACCACCACAATCCATCATCACAATCATCATCGCCACCTCCACCTCAAGCACCACCACCATCGTCATCACTATCATCAACATCATCATCATCATTACCACCATTACACCTACCAACCACTACTATCACCACAGCCACGACCATCGCCACCACCACCACCACCACCACCACCATCATCATCATAATGATAATCATCGTCGTCGTCAAACTCACTACCACCACCACCACCATCATCATAATTATAATCATCGTCGTCGTCAAAATCACTACCACCACCACCACCATCATCATAATGATAATCATCGTCGTCGTCAAACTCACTACCACCACCACCACCATCATCATAATGATAATCATCGTCGTCGTCAAACTCACTACCACCACCACCACCACCATCATAATGATAATCATCGTCGTCGTCAACTCACTACCACCATCATCATCACATAAACCACCTCCACCGCCACCACCACCACCACCATCATCATCACCACCATCATCGTCATCATTATTTTATCACCATTCCCGACCTTCTTTAAAAAAAAAAATAAAAAAATAAAAAATCCTCTCCTCTGCTCCTCACAGTAATCCTCAAGCTACCCGGACATCTACCCCGACCCGACAGAGCGGGTGGGACCGGGTGGATTCTGGGCAACGTGCAGCTTCATCGGGTACTACCGCGTCAGCTACGATCACCACAACTGGCGGGCCCTCTTCAGCAGCTTCTTCACCGATCACAAAGTCAGTGAGAACCCACAACCCGAATCGATTTTTTGACTCACTTGTGTGAACAAAGTGAGTCTATGTTTTAACCCGGTGTCGGTTGTCTGTGTGTGTGTGTGTGTGTCCGTGTGTCTGTGTGTCCGTGGTAAACTTTAACATTGACATTTTCTCTGCAAATACTTTGTCAGTTGACACCAAATTTGCCATACAAATAGGAAAAAAATCAGTTCTTTCCAGTCATCCTGTTTAAAAACAATATTGCACCTCTGGGATGGGCACAAAAAAGAAAAAAGAAGCCTAATTATATGCAAACTGCATTTACTGTTATATTTATATTTTTTTGTATTCTCTAAACTTGCACTCTGACCTCTTATTCTGAGGATCGTTATTATCATTTTTTGTTCAAACAGGAACTTCTTTTGCTAAGCATGGAATTTTTATTTATTTTTGCAAACGTTTTTGGTGCAGATAGTAAAAAAAAGGAAATTACTCTTTAATTAATGCCAGGGGACTTAATTTATCACAAGTGAGTCTTGAAGGCCTTGCCTCTCTTGTTTTTTTTGTTTTTTTGTTTTTTTTTAACTCAGTCAGTACGGCCAGTCCTCTCTTCTCCTCTACACAGACCCCTCGGATGTCCAGTTGGGTGTCTGAATGACCCAACCTTTAGCTTCCGTCGTCAGAATTGTTGGTATTCTTTGTCAACATTCACCTCTTCAGTATAAGAGCGTTCCGCTTGTAAATATTTTTGATGATGGTAATTGGGGTGAAACGCTGTTAACGTCGTCTCTTTCGCCGTTCGTATGGAAAGAGTTAAACAAACAGCAAAGAGTGGGTAACTCTCTCCATTCACAAGGTACACAACTTCAAGTCAGTGCTACCGATTCAGCTAGCACACAGGTAAATAAAAGGTACATTGGAACAAACCCAGACGCTTCCTCAAAACAAAAAAAAAGAAAAAGGAAGCGCCGGGCCTGTCCTTATACCGATCATGCTGACATGTGCACACAGTAGCAAAAGACAGAAGAAATGTGCAAACAAATTAGCTTTTATTCAAGACTGGCTTTGCTATTTAATCCTGAACAAGCCACACAGAATCGGTAGCGAAAGCAGCACTGGACTTGAAGTTGTGTACCTTGTGTAATGGAGAGAGTTACCACTCTTTGCTGTTTTGTTAATCATTTCATCTCCTGGCCTCATTGTGTTAATTTTCTCGGTTTTTTGTTTTTGTTTTTGTTTTTTTTGGGGGGGGGCGGGGGGGGGGGGGGGGTTTGTTGTTGTTTTTTTTTTGTTTTTGTTTTTTGTTTGTTTGTTGTTGTTTTTTAGTCAAGGGTTAAGAATTTAGGTATGGTCTATTCTTCCAGTCTCTCAGTTTCCGTTTCAGTTTCAGTAGCTCAAGGAGGCGTCACTGCGTTCGGACAAACCATATACGCTACACACCACATCTGCCAAGCAGATGCCTGACCAGCAGCGTAACCCAACGCGCTTAGTCAGGCCTTGACTTGAGGCCAGTCTCTCAGTCCTTGCTAAATCTACGTCCATTCCAAATAGTGCGCGCGCCGCACACACACTCACGCACCGTGTGCTCGCGCGCGCGCGCACACACACACACACACACACACACACACACACATTGACAGATGGATAGCAGAGTGAGAAAGAGGTGGGGAAAGAGAGAGGTAGGGAGACAGACACAAAGAGAGAGTTGGTGTGTGTGTAGGGGGTGGGGTGGGGGTGAGTGTGTATGTGTATTTGAGCACTCATATATATGTGTGTGTGTTGTGTGTGTGCGTGTGTGGTGTGCGTGTGTGGTTGTGAGCGTCCGTGTGTGTGTGTGTGTGTGGTGTGTGTGACTACTTCTACTTCTTCTTCTCCTCCTTCTATTTTTCTTATTATTATTATCATCCTCCTTTTCCTCCTCCTCCTCCTCTTCCTCCTCCTCCTCCCATACAATCATCGTCACCATCATCATCACCATCATCACAACCATCTCATAAATTTCTTTTGTTCTTGTTGTTTTATTGGGTAAATCCCTCCCAAACCAAACCCTTTCCCCAGGTCATCAACGATCCCTGGAGCCGGGCCGGGGTTAAAAAAGCAACACACCCACACACACACACCCCAAAACACACACAAAAAAACCCCCGGGTTAATTGATTTAAAACTTACCTGAAATTGATGACTGACGCGTTTAATTCCCAAAATTTCAGGTAAGTTCTAAATCAGGGAGGGAAAGGGCCAAAAGCAGACAATGGAAGGGGGGGGGGGGTTTGATCTTCGTTACTGCCCATATCCCAAAAAAGGGCAAAAGGGAAAAATTAATCCTAATCAGTATGTATTATTTATGGAGTGGGGCTAGAAGAAAAACGCTCCGCATGGGAAGCGAGAAAAATTTGGGGCGGGGGCTGGTTCGAAATCAGGGCTCAGCCCCCGAAAATTTTTCTCCCCCCCCACTAGCCCTTTGGGATTGGTGGTTGGACGTAGTCATTCAGATGAGACGATAAACCCGAGGTCCCGTGTGCAGCATGCATTTAGCGCACGTAAAAGAACCCACGGCAACAAAGGGGTTTGTTCCTAGGCAAAATTCTGTAGGAAAATCCACTTCGATAGGAATAACAAATAAAAAGTGCACGCAGGAAAAAAATA
The DNA here is from genome assembly GCF_041734735.1 of Babylonia areolata. Classification (NCBI taxonomy): domain Eukaryota; kingdom Metazoa; phylum Mollusca; class Gastropoda; order Neogastropoda; family Buccinidae; genus Babylonia; species Babylonia areolata. The sequence goes on along the minus strand of NC_134910.1, from coordinate 7,507,658 downwards.
CAAAAAAAAAAAATGGGTGGCGCTGTAGTGTAGCAACGCGCTCTCCCTGGGGAGAACAGCCCGAATTTCACACAGAGAAATCTGTTGTGATAAAAAAAAAAAGAAATACAAATACAAATGAAAACGGAGAAGTTTCTTTCACCTCATTCAGTTGACCGTCAGCGGATAAGAGAGTGAAAATTGAGAAAATAAATAAATGGATCATGAGCAACAACAACAACAACAAAAAAAAAGAAGGTAGTCTCAGATGAAACATTGCACAGCACAACGCAGCACATCACAGCACAACCAGCACAACCAGCACAACACAGCACAACACAACACGCCACGAATTTCAGTGACGGTTCTTGTCTCTCGATCCAGGGGAAACTACCTACCGATGGAGATCGCCCTCCAGACAGTCGAGTACCTTCACAACGAACTGGATTACGTCGCTTGGGCCGTGGCCAGTGACCAGCTGAGTTACGTGGATATGATGCTGTCCAGGACTGCTTTGTACGGGGATTTCCAGGTAATCAATATCACTAGTTCAAGGAAGGCGTCACTGCGTTTCGGTCAAATCCATATACGCTACACCACATCTGCCAAGCAGATGCCTGACCAGCAGCGTAACCCAATGCGCTTAGTCAGGCCTTGAGAAATTAAAAAAAAAAAAAAATAAAATAAAATAAGCTAGTTTTAAGAGAGTGAGGTGTGGTGGTTTTTTGTTTTGTTTTGTTTCTGTGATTGTTTGTTTGTGTGTGTGTGTGTGTTGTGTGTGTGTGTGTGTGCGCGCGCCCCGCGGCGCGTGCATTTAGGGGATGAAGGGAAAGGTGTTATGAATGCATGCATGGATAAAGGGAAAGGAGGGGATGTGTGTGTCTGTGTGCATGTATGTTGTAAATGTTTTTTTTTTTTTCTATTGATTTTTCATTTTTTTTGTTTTATTTTTAAACCATGTTTTTAAATTGTTATTTTTTTTTCTGTCTTTATCAATTTTTTTTAAATTTTTATTGATTCTTTTATATTTTTAATATTTGTATTAATTTTCCCTTTTTCTTTTTTTTTTTTCCAAAAAATTTTTCTCTATGTGAAATTCGGGCTGTTTCCCCCCAAGGGAAAAAACCCCGTCGCAAACCCTCCAGCGCCCCCCCCCACCCCCACCCCCCCCCCCGCCCCCCCTTTTTTTTTTTCCTTTTTTTTTTTTTTTTTTTTTTGGTTTTGTTTTTTTTTCCCTGCTTTGCAGTTTTTTTTCGTTTTGTTTTTCCTACTGAAGGGGAAATTTTTTCTACAGAAACCGTCTTGCCCCGGGTAAACCCCTTTTTTTGCCGTGGGGTTTTTTTACGTGCGCTAATGGCATGCCCGCAAAAAGGGGACCCCGGTTTATCGGGCTCATCCAGAGAGCGTCCAGAAACCCCCATTCGGTTAGTGGAGGGGGGGAAAATACGGCGGGGCCGGAATTTTGAACCAGGGGCTCTCAGATTCTTTCGCTTCCTAAGCGGACGCCGGGACCCTAGGCCTTCCCCTCCACGTACAATTCCAAGGAAAAAGATGAGGGCAAAAAAAAATCCTAACATCATTCCCTTCTTTTGCAAAAACCATGAACGTTTGCAAAACCCCTGTCAATGAAAAAAAGCAAACAAGACAGAGGGCCAGTGTGTAATAAATTTTCGAAACTTTATTCAGAAGATGTAAAAGGGAATACCAGTTTTAATTTTTGTTTGCTTGTAGTTTCTTTTGTTGTTGGGTGGTGGGGGGTTTTTTTCCCCTTTTCTGAAGATGAAAGGAGTCTCCCCCTCAGAAACCCACGGATGGTGGCAGGGAGGATTTTCTAAAAAGGGGTGTCGTCATTTGGGAGAAGGAAAAAGGGCCCCCCATTTTAATGCGCAGCACTTTTCCCCCAGGATTGCAAAGGGGAAAAAGTCTCCAGAAGTTTTAGCCCCCGCTTCCTTCGCTCACGCTTCCCCTTAAAAGGCCGCGTTCTCTTTTTCAAACGTTTTTTATGCCCCTAAAACACATCCTCCGCGGAAACCATTTTAAAGTTTTTTGTTTTTATGTTTGTTTTTTTCCTCTACTATTTTTGTGAGTTACCTTTCCCATTTTATAAATTTCGTTGTTTTTTCTGTATTTAATTTTCACCTCTATTTAATAATTTCAGTTTACTTGTAATTTTTTTTTTTTTTTTTTTTTTTTTTGTACAACCCTTAAAGTTCTTTTCATGCATTTAAAACTTTTATCGAGCGATGCCCCTGCCCTTTGTTTGGTTTGATTTCTAAAGTGCATTCAATGTATTTTGTGTGCAAAATTCTGCGATCCAAAATCATGCGGCCTTTCAACCCAAAGGGGGGCATGAATAAAACCCGGGGGCCACCCATCTGAATCGTGAGTACACGTGCCCGGCCCCTTTACCTGGTGTCGTGGGCTGGTGACCAGTAAAGGGGAAACCGTGGAAATTTCTTTTTGTTGTTTTTTGGTTTTTTGTTTTTCTACTTTCCCCTATTTTTCTTCTTCTTTTCCTTTTTCTCTTTTCTTTTTGTTCTCATTGCTGTTGTTTTTTTTTCTCCTCCCCTTCCCCCCCCTCCTCCCCCCCTCCTCCTTCTTCCTCTTCATTTTTCTTCTTCTTCTTTTTTTTTTGTTCTCGATGCGTCATTTTCTGTTGTTGTTTTCATCCCCCTTTTCTCCCCCCTTTTTCTTCTTGCTCTTTTCTCTTCTTCTTTTTGTTTTCATTTTGTTGTTGTTGTTCTCCTCCCCCCCCCCCCCTCCTCCCCCTCCCTTTCCCCCTCCTCTTCCCCCTTCATCTTTTCTTTTTTCTTTTTTTTGTTTGAAAGCTGTCATTGCTGTTGTTTTTTGTTGGTTTTATCCCCCTTTTCCTCCCCTTCTTCTTCTTCTTCTTCTTCTTCTTCTTTTCTTTTTCTTCTCTTTTTTTGTCTTTTTTGATTTCTGTTGTTTTTGTTGTTGTTGTTAATCTTTTTCTTCTTCTTTTTTCTTTTCTTCTTTTCTTCTTTTTCTTCCCTCGTCGTGTCGGGCGTTTGTCGTCGTCGGGCGTCAACTACTACCTAATGCTTTCTACTGTTATTTATTATCATATCTTCATCGTCATCATTATCAACCAAAATCATCATGACTGATGGTATCACCCCATTCTCATTAGCCATTAGTCCCTGATTTATGATGATGATGATGGTGGTGGGAATGTGATGGTGGGCGATGAAGGGGATTTTTTACCATTAAACGTTACATCAAAATTGTTGTTTTTATATTATCAGTATTTTTTCCCTCAAATTTCCCTATCATCAATTTTGATTTTTTTTGGGCCAAAGTATTATTTTTTGTTTTTTTCTGTTGTTTTTTGTTATCGTTTTAATTGGGTGATAAAGATGGTTGGGTGAATAGGAAAAATGTGACGGTTTATGATGATGATGATGAAGATGAAAAGATGGTGTGATGATGATGGGGGATGAAATTGAGGGTGACGGGGGATTTAGATGGTGGGGATGATGGTGATGATGATGTGATTTAAGAGATGATGTGATGATGAGATGATGATGGGTGGTAAGAAAGATGATGAAAGATTGTGAAGATTATGATGGGCGGGATGTGATGATTAAAAGGTAGTGGGGATGAAAGATGAGAAGATGATGATGATGGACTGGGTGACGGGAAAGGGGGGGTTTGTACCGTGGGCCCGGTATCGTCGGGGCACTGCTGGCCCCCCAGGCCTGTGGGGCCCATGAGCAGCCCACCCGTCTAGGCAACGCCATTCGTCTTCAGAAAAGTGGATGGAGAAAACCCCCCGGACAACCCCCCTGAGTCCCTTTTTTTTTCTGCACGCTCTCACGCTCTCTCTCGCGCGCGCTCACACACACGGGTCGCACACACACCGCGAGAACAAACCCCCAAAACCCCACGACACAAAGGGCACACACACACACACCCAGAAAAAACCCCACACAACACACAACCCCACACCACACCAACCCCAAAACACCCCAAAACACACGCCACAAACTCAACACACCCACAACACACACACACACAAAACACACACAAAACAAACAAAAAACATTTAGGGCGGATAAATTCACAGATTTTGGAACGCAGTCGCACAGCACAATTTCATTTCACAATGCAGCAAAAACTACTACTACTACTACTTAAAATAAATACTATACTGCTGCGGGTGCTGTGCTGGGCTGCTAAAAAACCCAACAAATTTTTCCTTTTTCTATACTGCTGCTGCTACAACAACAAAAATTTTACACTACTACTGCGGGTGCTACAACAACAATTTTCACTACTATACTGCAAATGGTTTCTGCGCTACAACAAATTTTACCCCTCTATGCTACTGCGTGCTGCTACAAAACAAAAAACCAAATTTCTACACTGCTATATAAAACCCACTGTGCTGCTGTGCTGCTGAAATACAACAATTTTCTGCTTTTTACTTAAAAACTATAAACTACTACTACACTATACACCCCTTCTCTACTGCTGCTGCCCTGCTACAACAACCAAAAATTACGACTACTACTAAATTTTTTTTGCTGCTGCCCCCTTGGGACAACAAAATACTTCTAAATACAGTACACTACTGCGGGTGTGCTGCTGCAACCCAAATTTCTACTACTTAAATGACGATAAAAGTAATGATGATGTATGAAAATAATAAAACGGACCACACCCTTCCCCACCCTCTCCCTTAAAAAAGCATAGACGCGGGGCCGAAGCCCCCCCGTGACTGCAAAAGGCGATTCGCCAAGGGGGTCTGGGGGGGGAATTGGGGGTTTGCCCCCACCGACAATACAAAGGGTTCGGGGGTGGGGCCCTGGGGGAAGGGGCCGTTCCCGCGGGCCTTGGCCCGCTCCCCCGACACCTGGATCCCACAATTTAGTTTTTGGGGGGGCGGGGTTGGGTTTAAGGCCCTTTTTTTTTTTATTTTAAAATTTTTTTTCATTCAATTTATCCATTTCTTATTTATTCTTTTATTTATTTATTTATTTTTTTTATTCATTTATTCATTCAATTTATTCATTTCATTTTTTTATTTATTTATTTATTTTGGGTACTTTAAACTTTAAAAGGGCAAAAACCATAATTCTTCCCCCTGTACTTTTCCTTTTTTAAATTTTTTTTTTAAATTTTTAAAATTTTTTTTTTAAGGGTCCCTTGGCCAGAAAAAAAAAAGAAAAAAAAAAAACGAGGAAATGTGGCCCAAAAAAGGGATACATGAAAAAGTGGGGGAAAAAACAGATCCTGAGGCGAAATTGAGGAAACCATACCTTTAGGGAAACACCATCCATATACACCCCGGCCCCCGACCGGGGAAAACCCCCCCGGGGGGGGGGGAAGGGGAGAGGGCGGCCCCAAAAACAAACTGGAGGCGAGAGGGGCACTGAAGCCCGAAACTAAAGAGGCTGGGGGTCCCGTGGGGGGTACCCGAAAAGGGGCGCCCCGATTCCGGGGAAAAAAAAATCGTTGAGGCCTTCCCCAAAGGGGTTTTTGGGCCCCCCGAAGATGGAAAGGAAAAAAAATTTCCGTTTATTAGACGGAAAAGTTGTAAAAATAAGGCCAAATGAATACGCTTAATAGCCCCCCCCCCCCAAAAAAGCGTAAGATGAGACAGAGCATAAACCTGACAAGATGGCGTGGAGAGCCTTGGCCAAAGGAATGATTCAGCGATTATAGCTTTTAGAGCCGTTTGATTGGCTAAGAGCGGACCGGGCTAGACGGCTCGTCTTTTCAGTGTTAGCCGTGCGAAATTTGGCCAAGCAGAGCAAACCAATAGGCCTAGTTTGCATCAGTTTGACATGGTAAGTATATGTATCACCAAACATGGAGTATAATACAAACTCCTCCTATTGGCTCATGACTTCTTCGTCTTCTTCTTGGTAGTCCGTCGTTGGGAGCCGATAATGACGAGGTCTGCACACTCAGCGATGACAGCGCACGTGACTCCGCAGTCCAAAGGAGGAAGGAAGCACACAGGCGCCCACATTGTGATACATAATCATACTCTACATTTCGTCCCCTCCACTCTTTGACTGGCTTTCTTTACGTCCATTCGACAGGGAGAAGAAATGTATAATTATAATAACAATTATAATGTGGAGTGATGGGCTAGAGGTAACGCGTCCGCCTAGGAAGCGAGAGAATCTGAGCGTGCTGGTTCAAATCACGGCTCAGCCGCCGGTATTTTCTCCCCCTCCACTAGACCTTGAGTGGTGGTCTGGACGCTCTCTGGATGAGACGATAAACCGAGGTCCCGTGTGCAGCATGCACTTAGCGCACGTAAAAGAAGCCACGGCAACAAAGGGGTTGTTCCTGGCAAAATTCTGTAGAAAAATCCACTTTGATAGGAAAAACAAATAAAACTGCATGCAGGAAAACATACAAAAAAAGGGGGTGGCGCTGTAGTATAGCGACGCGCTCTCCCTGGCGAGAGCAGCCTGAATTTCACACAGAGAAATCGGTTGTGATAAAAAGAAATACAAATACAAAGTTATTTAAACTTTTCTTTTTCGTCTTCGGAACGAAACTGAATGGAAAGACACAGGGGAAGAAAGGTGGATAGGTGGATATTGCCAGTAAAACATATCTATATGATTGTGTGCGTGTGTTTATGTAAGTATGTGCCTGCCTATGTGTGTGTATGTGTTAGGGTAGCTGTTAGATACACATGTATGTTAAAATGTATGTATGCAGTGTGTGTGTGTGTGCGTGCGTGCGTGCGTGCGTGCGTGTGTGTGTGTGTGTGTGTGTGTGTGTGTGTGTGTGTGTGTGTGTGTGTGTGTGGTCACATTTTGGTGTGTGTATGTAACATAGATATAATGTTTTATGTTATCAAAAGCGTTTTTGTAAAGCACCTAGAGCAGATTTCTGGATAGTGTGCTATATAAGTATCCATTATTATTATTATTATTATTATTATTATTATGTGCGTGTGTGTGTATGTGTGTGTGTGTGTGTGTGTGTGTGTGTGTGTGTGTGTGTGTGTGTGTGTGTGTGGTCACATTTTGGTGTGTGTATGTAACATAGATATAATGTTTTATGTTATCAAAAGCGTTTTTGTAAAGCACCTAGAGCAGATTTCTGGATAGTGTGCTATATAAGTATCCATTATTATTATTATTATTATTATTATTATTATTATATGTTTATTGATTTCACCTGTTCGTGTGTTTGTTCATGTTTGCTTGGAGAGGGGATGGGGTTGGGGTACGAAAATGAATGTTCTTGTCTCGGGGAAAATGTCCAAAAAAAAAAGTTCAGTATGAGGTAGGTGGGCGAGCGATCCAGAAAAGTGTCCAGAAAGATAGGTACGAATAATTATCATCATTCACTCGAACCACAACAGCTTGAGTGAAACCATGTCCAATATCTTGTATAAAAGTAGTCCGTGCTAAAGGAATATCAGTTCTGGTCTGGGAAAATGCCAAAACAAGTTCAGTTCAGTTCTGTCCAGTTTCAGTTCTGTTCAGTTTGGTTCAGTTCAGTCTGATGAAATCTGGTCTGGTCTGGTATGGACTGGTTTAGTTTGGTCCGGTCCGGTTTGGCGCAGTTCCGTCTGGTTCGGTTTAATATTGTTTAGCTTAGTTCAGTTTAGTTTTGAATTCGGATTTGAGATGAAACCAGCATGGTATATATAGTGCACTTCTTTCTTTCTTTCGTTTTTTTTCAGCTTCGCTAATTTCGTTTGATCCATTTTATCTGTTCGATTTATGATTTGTTTTATTGCT
>NC_134910.1:7484940-7494940 GCF_041734735.1 Babylonia areolata | reverse complement strand
GAAAAAAAAGGAAAAAAATGGGTGGCGCTGTTGTGTAGCGATGCACTTCCCTGTGGGAGAGAGCCGCCCGAATTTCGACACAGAGAAATCTGTTATGATAAAAAGAAATACAAATTCAAATACAAATACCAATGCAAATACTTCAGGAACCTACACATACGCAAGGACATGTTTAACTCACTCAGTACGGCCAGTCCTCTCTTCTCCTCTACACAGAATCCTCGGATGTCCAGTGGGTGTCTGAATGACCCAACCTTTAGCTTCCGTCGTCAGAACTGTGGTATTCTTTGTCAACATTCACCTCTTCAGTATAAGAGCGTTCCGCTTGCAATATTTTGATGATGGTAATTGGGATGAAACGCTGTTAACGTCGTCTTTCGCCGTTCGTATGGAGAGAGTTAAAATAAATCAGCGTGGGTTTGCATTGGTTTCGTTTCTACCTTCCCTTTCTGCAGATGTAAATCATGTCATCCGCTTACGGTTGTGTCTGAAAAAAATCAAACGTTTCAGTATTGAGTGTTGAGTGTTGTCTGTTTTTTGCTGGCAGCTGCAAGAGTTCATCCAGAAACACCCTGACCAGGGCTCTGGCCGGAGAGCCTTCCAGCAGGCCGTGGAGAAGACCCGCAGCAACATAGCCTGGATGGACAAGAACTACGACATCCTCAGCAACTGGCTTCACAAGCAGAGCTTGTAAACAACAACAGCAACAACAACAACAACAACTACTACTACTACTACTGCTGCTGCTGCTGCTACTACAGCAACAGCACCCTCACGCCACAAATATGGCGACAACACTGTTTTGTGTACTGCAAAAGCCCAAAAATAACAACAAGAACAACAAATCAACAGACGTATAATGTTGACACTTTATTGTTGTTGGTTTTTTTTGTCTGTCTTTTTTTTTCTATTAATAGATATATATATCTTTTTAACCATTCAGTTACATGCATTTAATGGTACACTTTTGATAAGTGGGGAGGGGTGGGGGGGGTTGTTTTGTTTTGTTTTTCAGTTTGACGGAACAAGTCTGGAAAAAAAAAAAAAGTTCTTTGGAGGAGAGCTGGTCAAAGGAAGGAAAATACGCCAGATTCCCCCCCCGCCCCCCCCCCCCTCGACGTTTATCTGTATGCCTGTGTGTGTGTGAAGGACTAGTCTTCATCCACTGTCTCTTGATGAGCTGGCGGGTTGTTTGGTGGAGGAATCATCGCTGATTCGTGCACCACAGTTGTTGTGTATTCATGGTTGGTGAAACCATGTCGGTGGGGGGTGGCCGGGGACGGTGGAGGGGCGGGGGGGGTTGTGGTTCGTTGCCGGATTGTGTGCATGGCTGTGTGGAAAGGGGATGGGGGAAGTGGGGGATGGGGGGGCGGGTGGGGGAGTGATTTGAATATTACTTGGCCGACAACAAGAAAAAATGAATAAAACTGAAAAAAAACAAAAACAAAAAAAATTGTGATGTGGAGAACTAGAACTGTTAGCCATTTTTGCTTACTGTGTTCAATAGCAATATTTCAGAGTTGTTGTTTTTTCCCGTTGTTGTTGTTGTTTTTACTTGGTGGTTTTGGTTTTGTTTGTTGTTGTTTTGTGTGTGAGGGGTTTTTTTTTTTTTTTGTTTTTTGTTTTTTTTAAGAATGTGTTGATTATTGTTGAATTATAATTTGTTTACGTTGTGGTGTTAAAAAAAAAACATGTTGCTGACAATGTTGGTAATTTAAAAGCGGGGGTTTTATTTTGGAACGACCATTTGACATAATTATTATATACCTGGCATACTTCATATGGAAACGAATCTAGATGCTGTGGCATTTCAAAATGAACTGAAGTCTTTTGAAGTAAATATTTGCACCGGGTTGATGTTTGACAAAAAAAAAAAAAAAATCATTCTGGACGAGTTCTTGAAGTGTGGCTTGGGATATGAAACGTACCCTTTTTTTTTTTTTACAGGGACGAAGCATTCGTCAAAATGTGATCTGATAAAACCCTTTTTTTTTTAATACTCACATGCTTTAATGGTACAGAAGAATACATGAGGACCAGAACCATAGATTTGCACAGGAAGTTGTTTCGGGTTTTACAAGTGGCAGGTGAATAGCTGATGCCAAATAGGAAGCTGTGCTGGTTTTTGTTTTTGTTTTGTTTTGTTTTTTTGTTTGTTTGTTTGGGTTTTTTTTTTGGGGGGGGGTTGTTGTTTTTTGTTTGTTTGGTTGGTTGTTTTTGTTTTTTTATTGTTGTTTTTTTACAATCCAACTGAAAACTATGTAACTCTTTGTTGTTCGCGCCAGCTGAATTGGATATTATGTACAGAAACATGTTGTTGAGAAAAAAAAGATATGAACAGGTGTACCGAGAACAATGTTCTTGAAAAAAAAAGGGAAAAAAAAAGTTTGTGTCGATAAAGAAAAAAGAAAACATTGTGTTCGTGTAAGCTTTAGAATGTTCCTCTTTTCACCGCGAGTCAGTTTAGAGTGAAGTTTACACCTTGATGCCAGAAACAATGGGGGAAGGGGACGTGGGGGGGGGGGGGGAGGGAGGGAATGGCGTCTAAGAATAACTAGGGATTCCCCCTGTGATGTGAACGAAATATGGCCTATCCTGCCACCGAAAATTAAGAGCAGTAGGTTTGTAAATAACCCAACCGTGTTGTAGACGCGTTTCAGTAACGTAGGTGTTATAACACCTGGCTGGTTCTGAAATGTGACATAGTGGTTGTGAAAGGGTTAGCAAATGCTCTTCCATCGTTCTTCCAGCTGTTTCATACGAAATAGTTGCCTGTAAAAATCTTCGTGTACTTCTAATTTTTTTTCGTTTCTGTATGTTGTATTGTATTGTGTTGTATTGCAGGCCTATTGTAATATCATAATGAAATGATATGTAGCTCAGTCTCTTTTTATATTGAATTTAACATGCACAGTTTAAATAAGAACACTGTTTAAATGGCGCGCGCGCGAACAAACACACACACACACACACACACACACACACACACAGAGAGAGAGAGAGAGAGAGAGAGAGACCCAGTTACTTAAAAAAAAAAAGAAAAAAAAAAGGAATGAATGCTCCTTCTCCTAAACGTTCCTTGGTACGTAATGATACAGATAAACGAATGAAGAAACAAAAGACAGATGAAGAAACACATACATAAACTCAGCTATGACTGTTTACACAATTATGTTGAGAATAATCAGAACACGGTTTGTTTACCTCTACCTTTTTTTTTTTTCTTTTTTTTTCTTCTTTTTTTCCCCCCCTCAAGGCCTGACTAAGCACGTTGGGTTACGCAGCCGGTCAGGCATCTGCTTGGCAGATGTGGTGTAGCGTATATGGATTTGAGCGAACGCATTTGCGCCTCCTTGAGCTACTGATACTGATACTGATACTTTAACACATCTTGTTGTTATTTCAGGGCAAGGCAAACAAAGACGTTTTTTCGAAAGCTTTACATGGTACAGTCGATCACTGTAAGTTGCCTGTGAACTGGTCCGGAAATGGCTGGAGTCTTGTTTGATAACTGGCAATATGTATATCTACATATAACTTTGAGAGTTGTAAATAATACGTTTTGTGATGTGCACGTGTTTTTTGTTGTTGTTGTTTTTGTTTGGTTTTTTTGTTGTTGTTGTTTTTGTTTGTTTGTTGTTGTTTTTGTTGGGTTTTTTGTGGGTTTTTTTTTAGTTTTTTGTTGTTGTTTTTTTGTTGTTGTTTTTTGTTTGTTTGTTGTTTTTTTGTATTGTTTTGTTTTGGTTTTGTTTTGTGTTTTTTTGTTTGGGTTTTTTGTTGTTGTTGTTGTCTGTTTGTTTGTTTGCTTTGTTTTGTTTTTGTTGTTTTTGTTTGTTTGTTTGGGGTTTTTTTGTTGTTTTTTTTCTCTCCAATTTTTGTTTGTTCCTTGCTTTTGTGCTCTTCTTCTTCTTCTTCTTCTTCTTCTTCTTCTTCTTCTTCTCTCCCTCTCTCTCTCTCTTTTCTTTCCTTTCTTTCTTTCTGTCATTCCTTCTTTCTTTCTTTCTTTCTATCATTCATCTTTATTTCGTCTTTTAACATTCTTGATTGATCTTGTTCATTTTATCCTTATTTATTTATTCAGTCATGTTTGAAAACTTGGCTACCTTGCTATACATCGCATGCTCTATGCGCTTTTACAATCGCGCTAAAAGCGGAAGTCGAGTCAAAAACATCCCCTTTCTTGTTTTTGATGTTCTTTGCTGTTGTTGTTGCTGTTGTTGTTGCTGTTGCTGTTGTTCCTGTTGTTGTTGCTGTTGGTGCTGTTGTTGTTGCTGTTGTAGAAAGTGTGTTTAATTTTGTCTTCCTTTGAACCATATTTTATCTCCCCCCTCCTCCCCCCCTGTTGCTTTGTGTTGTTGTTGTTTTATATATATATATACATATATATTATTGTATGAATATGCGCTTGATTTTAAACGCCCAATATCTATTTACCCTCAAACCCGCCTCCCCCACTCCCACCATCTACCCCACCCCTCTTTCAACTACCCCGGTTTGGGTTTGGAGAAAAAAGAAAAAAAAAAGACACCACTGGTGATGTCATCAAAAGTTTTGACGAAAGATTCGCCACAATGGTGACGTAATCTAGATTTTTTTTTTTTCCCCGAAATATTTGTCTACGACTATGACTTCTTTTTCTTTCTTTCATTTTTTTCCTCCTCACAAGAGACGTGAAGATTTTGACATTTCGGGTGTTGCAGTCATTACGTTTGTACAGGTGCATGCATAATGAAAATGACATGTCATCCTTGGTTATTCTGTATAAAGTTTAATGAAGAAGGTGTGTTTCGTCTCCAGTTAATGACTACTAATTTTCACGAAGCTTTATTTGAGGTTGGTTGGGTGTTTTTTTGGAGTGTTTTTTTGTTTTGTTTTTTGTTTGTTTTTTTTTCCCAGTCATGTTTTGATCCCACAATGGTATGGACATTTAGGTTTGGTATTGTGTTCGGTTTTCGCGTGGGTAGCGTTGGTTTTTCATATTTATATCAAGCTGTGCTGGGGGGGTTTTGTTTTGTTTTTTGGGGTTTTTTTTGCTTGTTGTTTGGTTTTTTTTTTGTTTTTTGTTGTTGTTGTTTTTTTAGGGGGGGTTGTTGTTGTTGTTGTTTTGGGGGGGGCGGGTTATTACTGGAGTGAATGTGATTGATATTTTGATTAGGGGAACTGATGCAAATTTGAGCGTCTTAACTTAAAACTTATTTTTTTAGATCGGAAACTACAACACATAAATGCTTGAATAAGATTACAGCAAGTAAAAGTACGTAAAATGCTTAAAAGGTATCAAAGATTCATTTTTCAGTAACTTACAAAACAAGAGATAAAACGTGATGGGTTTTCTTTTGTTTGTTTTTTTGTTTTTTGGTTGTTGGTGTTTTTTTTTTTGGGGGGGGGGTTGGGTTGTTGTTGTTTTTTTTTGGGGGGGTTGTTTGTTTGTTTTTTGGGGTTTTTTTTTTAAAGCTCAATTGTTTACCATCATCACATGCAGCTAATTTAATTGAGCACTCTGTGCATGAAATCTGAGCAGGGGTGCTCAATATGGCTCTCATGTACCCAAAATTTAATTCCTGACACTGCAAAATAAACAAATTAAAGGCAAAATAAAACAACATGTAATTTTTGTTTTTGTTGTTTCTGTGTGCAGACAGACATAGATACGTCATGACGTAAGCGCTTACATAGGCAAATGGAGAGTTAAAAAAAAAAAAATAAAAATAAAAAAATAAATAATAATAATAATAATAAAAACTATGACGTACAAAATAATTTCATGTCAGGAAAATCAACCACAAGACCACTTGACATGTTATGTCAGCTGTCATATAATATCTTCTGAATATAAGTTTCAAGTTTTGATTATCCTTTCACTCCTATTGGAGTGTAGAGGATTACTACAAAATAATGTTTTCATGCTCAGAACAAACATTTACAAACACACAACAATGTCACACAAACGTGTTCGATCCCAGATCCGCACGGACAAGGATAAGCGTCTTAACCAATCTGCCGCCCTCCTCCGTACACTAACTTTTGTTTAACAAAGTCAGTATCTTTCTGTTGAAACTACTAAAACTCTTATTTCTGCTTTTGTGCTGTCACGAATTGACTACTGTAATTCTCTTCTCATAGGCTGTCCACAAAATATTCTTGAGCGAATTCAAAAACTCCAAAACAATGCTGCCCGTCTGACTGTCAGAGTCCCACGTACTGATCACATTTCTCCCCACCTCCGCACTCTACATGGGCTCCCCATTGAAGCGAGAATTAAATACAAAATTGCGTGTCTCTGCTATTCTGCTTTCCACTCCGCAGGACCTACTTATCTTTCTGACCTTATCAGTGTTCACACTCCCACAAGAAATCTCCGCTCTTCCTCTGACTGTTACCTTTTGAAACTTCCTCATGTCAATACAAGAACATATGGTGAACGTTCTTTCTTCTTTGCTGCTCCTCACATCTGGAATAACCTTTCTCATCATATCCCTTCATCTGATTCTATTTCTGTTTTTCGCTCATCAATAAAGACTCATCTTTTTAAAACCTATCTATAAGTACTCTCAGCTTCCTTTTCTCCAACACCACCCATGTCAGCTCACTTTGGATGTATGTGGAGTGAGAATGGGAGAGTGTGAGTGGGGGCAGGGTTTTTTTGAGAAAGAGTGGTCATGAATGTTTTATGTTACTTGTACTATTTTTCTTTCATGTAAAGCACCCTGAGCTCTTAGTGAGAAAGGGCGCTATATAAATGTACATTATTTGTATTTGTATTCCTTTTTATCACAACAGATTTCTCTGTGTGAAATTCGGGCTGCTCTCCCCAGGGAGAGCGCGTCGCTACACTACAGTGCCACCCATTTTTTTGTATTTTTTCCTGCGTGCAGTTTTAGTTTTTTTTCCTGTCGAAGTGGATTTTTCTACAGAATTTTGCCAGGAACAACCCTTTTGTTGCCGTGGGTTCTTTTACGTGCGTTAAGTGCATGCTGCACACGGGACCTCGGTTTATCGTCTCATCCGAATGACTAGCGTCCAGACCACCACTCAAGGTCTAATGGAGGGGGAGAAAATATCGGCGGCTGAGCCGTGATTCGAACCAGCGCCCTCAGATTCTCTCGCTTCCTAGGCGGACGCGTTACCTCTAGGCCATGACTCCACTTTTATTATTATTATTTTAAAACAACGACAGTAGTGACAGCATAAAAAACCACTCTGTATAGCATAATGACCTCAAAGAACGGAAAGAATGACTGCATAAAAGTACGACACATGCTGTTAAGTGGCTGGAACAATGGGGTGCTCATGTTTCCAGCATGCTCAAATTACCTGCACCACGCACGCATACATACATACAAACGTGAACACCCTGCCCCAAGTTACCAACAACCCATGCGCTCAAGTTAGCATCACTGTTCTTATTCTGTGTTTCGTCATACCACTTGACGGGCGCAATAGCCGAGTGGTTAAAGCGTTGGACTGTCAATCTGAGGGTCCCGAGTTCGAATCACGGTGACGGCGCCTGGTGGGTAAAGGGTGGAGATTTTTACGATCTCCCAGGTCAACATATGTGCAGACCTGCTAGTGCCTGAACCCCCTTCGTGTGTATATGCGAGCAGAAGATCAAATATGCACGTTAAAGATCCTGTAATCCATGTCAGCGTTCGATGGGTTATGAAAACAAGAACATACCCAGCAAGCACTCCCCCGAAAACGGGAGTATGGCTGCCTACATGGCGGGGGTAAAAACGGTCATACACGTAAAAGCCCACTCGTGTGCATACGGGTGAACGCAGAAGAAAAAGTCATACCACAAAGAAACGATACATGCGTTTGGCGTTGAACAACTTCCTTCTTAGACTGACAAAAGGTTGCTTTGTTAGTGGGGAAAACAATTGCTTTTCATCAATTCCAGTAATGCCGCGAAAGCTTCGGCTTTGATCTTCAACAATAATCGATTTGAAATTTCTCACGTGGAGAGCCAAACACATGGAAGTGCAACCCTGCTCATAGCATTAAAGTACGACACATGCTGTTAAGTAGCTGGGGGGAAAAAAAATGGGTGCTCATGTTTCCAACATGCTCAAATCTACCCTCTGAGAAACTGAAACAAAAAATCGAAAATGTTGTTATTGTTTTATTGTATGATTATTAGCATTATTGTTGCTGTTGTTGTTGTTGTTGTTGTTGTCATTGTTGTTATTATTATTACTAGTATCTATTAATATTATTATTATTATTGTTATCTACACATTGTTTTTGGCGTTATATTTTAGGCAGTTCCCATTTGACATACTCATAGTCACTACTAGTGTATGCGCACATAAGATATTGTTGAATTGTACGGTGGTTTGTTTTTGTTTTGTTTTTGTTTTTTTTGGTGGGGGGGTGGGGGTGGGGGGGCGCGTGTTCCTTGATGTATGTATATTGGTCTTGATGTTTGATTGGTCCCCCAAGTTCTATTTGAACCATTTATCCCCAGTGATGATGTATTTTTGAGTGGCTCGCCAGCCGAGTGGGTGTTGGTGTTTTTTGTTTTGTTTTTTAAGCGTTGCACTTTCAATCTGAGGGTCCTGGATTGAAGTCCCTGTCAGGGTACCAAGTGGGTCATTGATTAATGTGTGTAGATATAGATTTGTTTTCCAGTCTCCCAGATCAACAGATGTGCAGGAATGCTCGAACCTGAGCCCCCTTCGTGTGTCATGTCCACACATACATAAGATCAAATGCCCCACGTTGTAGGCCTATACCTGACGGGCGCAACAGCCGAGTGGTTAAAGCGTTGGACTGTCAATCTGAGGGTCCCTTCGTGTGTATACGCAAGCAGAAGATCAAATACGCACGTTAAAGATCCTGTAATCCATGTCAGCGTTCGGTGGGTTATGGAAACAAGAACATACCCAGCATGCACACCCCCGAAAACGGAGTATGGCTGCCTACATGGCAGGGTAAAAACGGTCATACACGTAAAAGCCCACTCGTATGCATACGAGTGAACGTGGGAGTTGCAGCCCACGAACGCAGAAGAAGAAGAAGAAGTAGACCTATACCCCAATAATCCACGTCAGCGTTCGGTGAGTTACGGATACCAACGAGAACGGTGTGTGGCCGAATGAATGGCGGGGTAAGCACGGCCATGCACGGGGGGGGGGGGGGGGGGGGAACAAAAAAACAAAACAAAACAAAACACTGGTCGCCTACATGATCATGAGTGAATGTAAGAGTTGCAGCCCATGAACGCAACGCAGGAGAAGAAGAAGAAGAAAAAGACCACGAAGAAGAAAAAGAAGGTGGAGGAACAGCAGAAGAAGGAGGAAGAGGAAAAGTAGTGTATTTGCGTGCGTAGAAGATTGATTGATTGATTGATTGATGTGGATACTTATATAGCGCCTATCCTCGGTCAGAGACCAAGCTCTAAGCGCTTTACATACACGGGGACATTTGCACCACAGGCTGCCTACCTGGGTAGAGCCGACTGACGGCTGCCACTGGGCGCTCATCATTCGTTTCCTGTGTCATTCAATCAGATTTCAGATGCACACAGTACACACTCAGACAGACATGTAACATTTTACGTGTATGACCGGGTTTTTTTTATTTATTTACCCCGCCATGTAGGCAGCCATACTCCGTTTTCGGGGGTGTGCATGCTGGGTATATTCTTGTTTCCATAACCCACCAAACGCCGACATGGATTGCAGGATCTTTAACATGCGTATTTGATATTCTGCGTGCGCATACACACGAAGGGGGTTCAGGCACTAGCAGGTCTGCACATATGTTGACCCTTTACCCTCCAGGTGCACCGAGATTCGAACCCAGGACCCTCAGATTGAAAGTCCAGCGCTTTAACCATTCAGCTATTGCAGATGGAAGAGGAGGAGGAGGAAAGGTAGTGTATTTGTATGCAAATGTTTTGTCCAAACCTCTCTTCTCAGAGTGTTTACATATTTCATGGGGAAATGATAAGTCTTCTCCTTTGTACACATTGTATGCTTTTGTTTATTCTTCGGGT
>NC_134910.1:7457440-7477440 GCF_041734735.1 Babylonia areolata | reverse complement strand
AAGAGACAGAGAGAAACAGGAAAGGGACAGAGACAGAGAGAAACAGGAAAGGGGAAGAGACAGAAAGAAACAGGAAAGGGACAGAGACAGAGAGAAACAGGAAAGGGAGAGAGACAGAGAGAAACAGGAAAGGGGAAGAGACAGAAAGAAACAGGAAAGGGACAGAGACAGAGAGAAACAGGAAAGAGACAGAGAGAAACAGGAAAGGGAGAGACAGAGAGAAACAGGAAAGGGACAGAGACAGAGAGAAACAGGAAAGGGACAGAGACAGAGAGAAACAGGAAAGGGGGAGAGACAGAGAGAAACAGGAAAGGGACAGAGACAGAGAGAAACAGGAAAGGGGAAGAGACAGAAAGAAACAGGAAAGGGACAGAGACAGAGAGAAACAGGAAAGAGACAGAGAGAAACAGGAAAGGGGGACAGAGACAGAGACAGAGACAGAGAAACAGGAAAGGGAGAGAGACAGAGAGAAACAGGAAAGGGAGGCAGAGACAGAGAGAAACAGGAAAGGGGAAGAGACAGAAAGAAACAGGAAAGGGACAGAGACAGAGAGAAACAGGAAAGGGACAGAGACAGAGAGAAACAGGAAAGGGAGAGACAGAGAGAAACAGGAAAGGGAGAGAGACAGAGAGAAACAGGAAAGGGAGAGACAGAGAGAAACAGGAAAGGGAGAGAGACAGAGAGAAACAGGAAAGGGAGAGAGACAGAGAGAAACAGGAAAGGGGGAGAGACAGAGAGAAACAGGAAAGGGGGAGAGACACCTGGTTTGGGAAATATTTCTAAGCATCCTCTGAACAAATCTGCGTTACAAATGACACAAATGAAAGAGGCGAACTGAACCCTTCCCAAAATTATAAAGTGAGGCAATAATTACCCAGGACTTATTCGTCAGGTCAGGTTAGAGGTTCTCCTCTGTAACCATGTAACCCAGTGCTACCTGCTGCATGTAGGGAGTAAACCGAGCACGGAAATCTCATACAGGGAGGGATGAGCTCCGCCAGATTTGACTTGCACATGACATGTCACGTCATGAAGAAAAAACGTCCAAAGATCATATCGGATCACAGAGAAATCTGTTGTGATAAAAAAAGAAAGAAAATACAAATACAAATACATTCGCAATCCGGGTTAACAATGACCACACCATCTTGGGGAAACCACAGAATATCCGTGGAAAAATCACCATCACATTTGCCACGACGCAATAACACTGACAGTTTGGGGCACTAACAGAACTGACTCACGAGATGGACAGATACACCTGGCACATCCTCGGCCTCTGTGAAGCTAGATGGAAAAAACAACGGAGAGGTACAGACAGAAGAAGGGCCGGTTCTGGAGTGGACGACAAACATGTATATGGAGTGTGGTTATTGGTCAACATGAACATGAAGAAAGCAGAACTAGGATGCTGCCCAATTTTTAGCATGGTCATGACCATCCGCCTACAAGCTACTCAATTTAACATCACTGTGGCGAAAATACATGCCTCCACATGAGACTATGATGATGACCAAATTGAAACGATCATTAACGAGGTCAACAAGAAAAATATCGTCATCATTCAGGGGACTGCAATGCCAAGATTGGTACTGATGCCAAAGAAGACCTGGTCCTTGGCACTGTTAGTCAACATAAAGCGTCCCGATGTGTCGACTGCGAAGCCATGTGTCGTAGAGTGCGTGCACAGCCGGTTTTGACTAGATCACGCCCCTTAGAGAGGCCACTGTGGCGCCGTCTTCGGTGATCTCCTGTTCTGGTAATGGTTTACAGTTGGCCGGGTTTTCTCTTGGGAGTTTTCCTTCTCTTGGAAGGACTGCCTGCTGAGGCGATCGGACTCCATCTGCCCGGGTTTGAAATCAGAGTTGTCCTTCTCCTAGACTATGTGGGTCCACGGCACCTTATTCCATATCATTTGGTGCAGCCCCCAAAGGGAGGGCTCCCCCATCCGCCACCCGGGGGACGCGCCCCTACGCCGTATAGTCCCAGCGCGAGGAAAGCATCCCGATGATGGACATGGTACTCCCCAAACTCTGATCTTTGCAGTAACCACGACACTGTCATCATGAACGTACGGCTGAGGTACAACAAATGAGGGAAAAACAGCAGACTCAAATAAAATGAAAGACCCTGACATCTCTGAACAATTCCACGGGGAAAATTCACCCGACTTCATGTGCATGAAGAAGGTCTTGAAGCCATTGTGCCACAACTAAAGGAGATGAAAACAGCAAAAGAAAAGTGAGAAAGGAAAGGAGAAATGCATTACTATAAACAAGAAGATCGCAAAGGAAAATTGGACTGAAAAAAAAGTAAACTTAATCTATGTGACTTCTAACCTGAATTTTTTTTCTTGTTGAAGGCAACAGCATTTTATCTAAAAGTTAACAAAAGTTAAAACTATACTGAGTTTTCATTCTCTGGAATTCACCACTGAAAACATGTATTTCTTATCAATGTAAGTAAACATGAGGGTTAGTTTCATACTGCATGACTACATATAAATTCATATTTCAAGGTTTCGTACACAGGCCAATTAAGAGGACAGGAACACCTTTTACATGAAACTGGAGGAATTCATTTCTTCAGTGCCTATTTTCCGCTATGCTGAGTAACACACACAAAGTTAGCACAACATCCGGAATTAACTGATTCTTATTCGCTGTTCACAGTCAAATAGCAAAGCCAGAACAGACACTAAACACAGTAACTCACATGCTGAACCCAGTTTGCAAAGAACCAATCATATAATCTGGTTTGCCTGCTTCATCCATTCAGTCCCTTCAGCGCGTACAAAACTCTGCTGCTCAGAAAGAAAAGATCTGAAGACATCACTCCTCTTTTGCAACATCTCCACTGGCTCCCTGTCTCACAAAGAATAAAGTACAAGATCAGCACTTTATGTTATAAATGTATTCACAAATCTGCCCCTTCCTATCTCTGTGGCTGCCTTCACGTCTACACCCCATCTCGCTCTCCACGATCGGCTTCGGACCCACTCTGTTTACGCATACCCAGATTCAAACACTCCACTGTCGGCCGTCGTTCTTTATCTGTCTATGGGCCTTGCTTTTGGAATGAACTTCCTCTTTCTCTACGTCAGGTCTTCACACTCTCTTTCAAGTCTGGCCTTAAAACCCACCTTTTTCCTAGATAGCTTCTCAAGTTTAGAGTTATGTATGTATGTGAACGACTGGTTTGAAAGCGCTTTGATTTGTCTCTGCACGAAATTCAGCGCTATATAAATACTAATTGTAATTATTATGAAATAGCCGTGACAAGTAAGAAAAGAAGAAAATACGAAAAGTGATATTAGGAGAAACGACGTTCAGTCGCACAAATACATTAAATCCTTTTCCATCTGTCCATTTACACATAGACGTAAGTATGCACACGCTCGCTCACACTCCTTTTGAATTCACATTCACACACACACACACACACACACACACACACACACACACACACACACACACGTACGTGCCTACACACACATATACACACACCACAAACACACACATATGCACGTATGTACACACACACACACACACACACACACACACACACACACACACACACACACACACACACACACACACACACACACAAACAGAGAGAGAGAGAGAGATCACACTATTATCTCCACAAATGAAATCATTGTGTGGCGCACATGATAACTTGTTTTGCACAAAGAACACATCTGTACATTAATTAATGATATAAATGGAAATAAAAGATACATCAGAACCTGCAATTTACAGAACCAAAAACAACCGCAGTCACAGAACTAATTAAGTCTTTGTGTCTTGTTTGGAATCATGTGGGGCTTTCTGTGTGTTTGTGTTCAAACTTCGCAGATCGATTGATTATGGCAGTGTGTGTGTGTGTGTGTGTGTGTGTGTGTGTGTGTGTGTGTGTGTGTGTGTGTGTGTGTGCATGCTTGTATGTGTGTGTTGTGTGTTTATGTGTGTGCGCACGCATGTGTGTCTGTTTGTTGATGTGTATGTGTGTATGTATTATGTGTGTGTGTGTGTGTGTGTGTGTGTGTGCATGCATGTATGTGTGTGTGTGTGTGTGTGTGTGTGTGTGTGTGTGTGTGTGTGTGTGTGCGTTCATGTATGTGCATGTTATATGCGTTTGTATGGGCGTGCTTGAGTATGTGTATTTATGTGTGTGTGTGGGTATGCATGTGAGTGTTTATGTGTATGTGTGGGTGTGTGTGCGCGCGCGCATGCGTGTATGTGTGTAAGTGTGTGCGACGTTTGTATGGGCGTGATTTCGTGTGTGTACGTGTGTGTGAATCTGTGTGTGTGTGTGTGTGTGTGTGTGTGTGTGTGTGTGTGTGTGTGTGTGTGTGTGTGTGTGTGAGAGAGAGGTTAACAAAATTAATGCCGCTGCTTTCAAGGCACTCTGCAACACCCTGTTGAGAGGAAACGCTCGTGCTTTCACCTCAACGGATTTTTTTTGTCTTTGCCTTGTTCGTTGTCAAAAAAAACGTTTTCTGATTTTTTGCTGTGCCTATACTTGTTTGCCAGTCAACGCTTGGGTTATAACAGCCTGATTTGAGCTGACCACTTATGCTTTACATACATTTCTGACCTCTCCTGCATCCTTTTCAAATCCCGCGGAATAAGGCGCAAAGCTACATGATTTATGAGGCATTTTATTAGTTTCCATTGCATCTCTATTTACGGTATATTTCTTAGTATATTTTTTTTCCTTAATTAAATTTTCTTCCTGTTCTTTGAACCATTTTCAGGGTCTACTTTGGGAAATCACTGGCTCGTATCTTTTCTCAGTATCATTTAGAGTATCACTGAACTATGATTGGTGTCTCTGGATGACGGGTGCCATAGCCGAATGGTTAAAGCGTTGGACTTTCGATCTGAGGGTCCCGGGTTCGAATCACGGTGACGGCGCCTGGTGGGTAAAGGGTGGAGATTTTTACGATCTCCCAGGTCAACATATGTGCAGACCTGCCAGTGCCTGAACCCCTTTCGTGTGTATAAGCAAGCAGAAGATCAAATACGCACGTTAAAGATCCTGTAATCCATGTCAGCGTTCGGTGGGTTAAGGAAACAAGAACATACCCAGCATGCACACCCCCGAAAGCGGAGTATGGCTGCCTACATGGCGGGGTAAAAACGGTCATGCACGTAAAAAGCCCACTCGCGTATACGAGTGAACGTGGGAGTTGAAGCCCACGAACGTAGAAGAAGAGGAAGAAGAAGGTGTCTCTGGATCACTTGCCATTGGGGAGGATTGTTCACTGCCAGTGCCTAGCTTTCTTAGGAGGCCATACAGGACGTAACTGCAGTGATGTCAGGCATGGAAATGGCCCAGAGAAAATTCAAGTGGCCCCCCAATTGTAGCCTCAGAAGGATTTTTCAATTTCACGTTTCCCTTTTTAATCTTTATTAAATTATTTTGAAATAAAGAAAGAATTGTTTAGTGCCCAGAGAAAATTCAAGTGGCCCCACTATCGGATCCTCAGAAGGATTTTTCAATTTTACGTTTCCCTTTTTATCTTTATCAAATTATTTTGAAATAACGAAAGAATTTTTTAGTTGATTGATTGATTGATGTGGATACTTATATAGCGCCTATCCTCGGTCAGAGACCAAGCTCTCAGCGCTTTACATACACGGGGACATTTGCACCACAGGCTGCCTACCTGGGTAGAGCCGACTGACGGCTGCCACTGGGCGCTCATCATTCGTTTCCTGTGTCATTCAATCAGATTTCAGACGCACACACATACCCACTCAGACAGACATGTAACATTTTACGTGTATGACCGTTTTTTTTAATATATTTATTTACCCCGCCATGTAGGCAGCCATACTCCGTTTTCGGGGGGGTGTATATTCTTGTGTCCATAACCCACCGAACGCTGACATGGATTACAGGATCTTTAACGTGCGTATTTGATCTTCTGCGTGCGCATACACACGAAGGGGGTTCAGGCACTAGCAGGTCTGCACATATGTTGACCTGGGAGATCGGAAAAATCTCCACCCTTTACCCACCAGGTGCACCGAGATTCGAACCCAGGACCCTCAGATTGAAAGTCCAGCGCTTTAACCATTCGGGTATTGCACCCGTTGTTACCTGCCCTTGTTTTCTTTCTCAATCAAATTTTGTACGAACTTAATTTGGTCAGCCAGTGGCGGATAGCATCTCTTTAGAGATCCAAGTGAAGGGTTCGATACACAACACTTATTCTGTGTGAGTTTTTGATTGCCTGACAATGCTCCACTTATAACAGCTGAGTTGAGCTGAACTGACCACTCGTGTTTGGCATACAAAAGTAACCTCCCTTCCGTCCTTTTCCGGTTCTCCAAGCATTTGGTGCAAAGATGAATCATTTACTAGGTATACCATTAGTTACTGTTATTTCTTTTTCACAATAAATATGTTTTGTTCTCATCCTAGTTTTACTTCCTCGTTCTTTGGCTGTTTTGGGGGAAGTCATAGGATTGTAACGTTTGCCCACGATGACTGAGAACGCTGCCAAACTAATATTTGGTGACTCTGGGTCACTTGCTACAGGGGATGATTGTTCACTGCAAATGCCAAGATATCTGAGGAATTCGTAAGAGACCAAACAGCAGTCATATCAGGCTTAAAACTGCTTGTCTCAAACAGAGAATTCAAGTGCCAACCAAAGGCCCCTTCCTCTCCTAAAAATGCAGTCTTCGAAGGATTGCCATTTTGCGTTAATTTCCCATTTCGATATTTGTAAAAATTATTTCCAGTGACAAAAGCATTGTTTAGTTATCACCCGCAATTGCTTTCATCTATGATCATGTCATATGGGGAAAAAAATGTTATGCATTTTTTCAGGTCACCGATGGACGTAGTTTCTGTGTTTCCGGATTCCCAGAATGACTCTGTCACAGGAGACTATAGTACCAGACCCTCAGAAGAGATACCATTGGAATCCATTCCACTTTACCACATCGCCAATTACCTGTTCTCCATCTGTTGCCCCATCATCATTCTCCTGGGAATCTTCGGAAACGTCATGATTATTCTCATCATGCACAAAATGACGTCAGGTGAGACCTCCATCAATTATTACTTCACTGGTATGGCTGTCATGGATTTGATTTTGCTCATTTTCTCGTGCGTAACAGAATGGGTCTTCTTCACTTTCCACTATCGCCTGCAGGATTCCAGCAGTCTTGCCTGCAAACTTATCATCTGGGTGTACACGGGGTCTGGGACTGTGAGTTGTTGGTATCTGGTGTGTTTAACCCTTCACAGGGCGATGTCTGTAGTGTGGCCACACCGTGTCAACGTGCTCTGCTCGCGTCGTGCAGTCCTGGGTCTTATTACCGGAATCGGTCTGTTCTTTGCTGCTCTTTATGCACACTACCTCTTCGGCATGGACCTGGTTTCTTCAGACGGGGATGCCAGTTATCGATGCTCGATGAAAGCAGGAAACTATATCAGCTTTGTCTCCGATGTGTTCACTTACATCGAACTTACGATTTATTCTGTGCTCCCGTTCCTTTGTCTTGTGCTCGGAAATTGTGTGCTGGTCAGGAAATTGTTTCATTCGGTGAAAGACATTCGTGAAAAGTTAAACCAAGGGAACAGTGAACAGATCTTGGCGCGTCAAAGAACGGCCAGTTCCGTGACTGTGACCGTTATTGTAGTGTCCATCACCTTCATCATTTTGACCTTACCAGTGTCTATCAGCTACATCCTGTCTTATTTCGCTTATGACTACAGGGAGGTTTCTGGTTACGAGTACGCCAAGGTTCACCTTATCCAAACCATCTGTTACCTACTGGCCTATTCTAACAGTGCCATCAATTTTTACCTGTACTGTCTGACAGGGCGGAGGTTCAGGGAGGAGTTCTTCAGGGTCATCCGCTGTGGGAGGGTCACAAAATGACGTGTCAGTTCACTGCAGATGGAAGGGGGTGGAGTGGGGTGGTGGTATACCGTAGCAAACAAATACGTGAAGGAAAGAAAGATGGTTGAAAATGATCACAATAGAAACAACTGAAAAAAAGAAAGAAAGAAAAAAGAAACACAACAGTGACAAATATTTTGATGACAACTGCAACAAAAACAACAACAACAATACTAATGATATACTACTACAACTACTGCAACAACAACAACCACAGCAACAACCACTATTGATAATAATAACAATAATAATGAGAAGAAGAAGGATTGTAATAATCATCATCATTGTCACAATGATGGTGATGATGATGATGATAATGATAATAATATCAAATAGGTAACAGCAACAACAAAAAGAGCAACAGCAATAATAATGATAATGATAACAACATATGTATAAGCTCATGTAATACAAGGTAGATTACGTAAATACCCAATTCAGTAAACCAGTACATAAAATGGAGTGATGGCCTAGAGGTAACGCGTCCGCCTAGGAAGCGAGAGAATCTGAGGGCGCTGGTTCGAATCACGGCTCAGCCGCCGATATTTTCTCCCCCTCCACTTGACCTTGAATTGAGTGGTGGTCTGGACGCTAGTCATTCGGATGAGACGATAAACCGAGGTCCCGTGTGCAGCATGCACTTAGCGCACGTAAAAGAACCCACGGCAACAAAAGGGTTGTTCCTGGCAAAATTCTGTAGAAAAATCCACTTCAGCAGGAAAAACAAATAAAACTGGATACAGAAAAAAAAATACAAAAAAATGGGTAGCGCTGTAGTGTAGCGACGCGCTCTCCCTGGGAATTTCACACAGAGAAATTCCTGAGGAGGGGACACATACACTTCATCTGTATACAAGAAACTCATCTTGCAGGTGCACGTCGTTTATTTGTCAGGGGCTACGCGCTTTTCCGAATTGACAGGTTACTTCGCCACAAAGGATGAGTTTTTACACTTGTGAAGAAACCATACCATCTGTGGAGATCACCAGGTCAACAGTTGACGTTGGCTTTGAGTACCTAGCAGTAAAAGCAAAAGCAGTTCTTCCAGACTTACTGTCAATATCTACTGCCCACCAGAGAAAGACCTACAGCTGCACACTCTGTCACTGCAAGACAGCAATATGCTCATCCTGGATGACCTCAATGGACATTCCTCTTTCTTTCTTTCTTTCTTTTGCGTTCGACAGCTACGCAGTCAGGGTCGAAGTCCGAGGGATGCCACAAACTCGGACATCCGGTGAAGATCGGCTACCGTCCCCCAGAGCTTGGTGTTGAGGTCAGCACCCCCAGGCCAGGACTGCTGCCGCATCTTCTCATACAGGGGGCAGTCTTGGAGAATATGGGATGGGGTCTGGTCAGCCTGGCCGCAATCACATAGGGATGTGGCTGCCACTCCAATCCTCTTCAGGTGTGCTTGGAGGCCGCAGTGTCCTGTGTGAAGGCGATAGATGGTAGTCTGGTGTCTCCTCTCCAGTGTCCTGATGGGATCCTGGTGTGCCTGGTAGCCTCCGTTCAGGGTGACCCAGCCTCTTCGGAATCTGCTGCGGAGGAGAGTTTTTGCTTCCTCATACGTGGCAGGAACGGTTGGCTGTGTGAGCTGGCTTCCTTCCTTAGCAAGGTGGTCTGCACGCTCATTGCCTGGGAGGCCTACATGTGCAGGCACCCACTGGAGGGTCGTTGGGGCTGTTTGGGTAAGGGTTGCAAGGGAGGCCTGAAGGGACTGGATCAGTGGACCAGGATCAGGGGAGTCAAGGGCCTGGAGTGTAGGCATGGAGTCAGTGAGGATAGAGATGCTGCCAAGAGGCTTTCCACAGGAGGAGAGGAATTCTGCTGCTGTTTTTATGGCCAGGACTTCAGCTCTGAAATTGGAACAGAGCTTTCCTCCAGGGAGTGCGATGCTGCTGTGCTCTCCATCCGGAAATCTGATGTAGACACCACTGCCTCCGTTGTGTGTGGCTTCCTCCGCTGATCCGTCCGTGTATACATGGGTCCAGGAGCTGGCTGGGTAGGACTCCTCTATCATGGCCAGAGTCAGGATCTTGAGAATAGCTGGTTGCTGGTCTTTGGTGGTGATGCCAGGAACACCGAGGCTGATGGTGGCCTCTATTTCTTGGAAGCGCCTCCAGTCAGGCCAGGCAAGGTCAGTGCAAGACTCCCCTTTTGCCGCCAGAACATCGCTGTGCTGGGCTCTGAGTGCTTTATACTGGTGGTTGAGTCTCTGACGTTTGCGACGATTCTTGGTGGGCTGCTCCAGTCTGTGGTGTAGGTGGTGTGAGGGCAGTCTTCTGAGCTTCTCTCCCTGCATCAGGACTTTCAGGTCGCGTCTTCTCTCCAGGGGCTCAACGTTAGCAGTTTTCTCCATGTTATGGCTCGGCGTGGACCTCATGGCTCCAAGTATGAGGCGTAGTCCCATATTTTGGACTTTGTCGAGCTGGCTCTTGTTGGTCTTGGAGGCTGTGTCCCATGAGGCTGAGGTGTACTCTATGGTGGGTCTGACTGCTCCCATGTAGACCCTGGCGAGAAGCGTGCTGTCTGCTCCCCAAGTCGTCCCGGCCAGCTTCTTCAGCAGGGCTAGCTTGCGGATGTCTCTCCTCTCCATCTCCTCAATCTGGGGCCTCCAGGTCAGGCGGGTGTCCAACTTGACGCCAAGGAATGTTGGTATATCCGTCTTGGGCAAGACCTGTCCCTGGAGCTTCATCTTGACTTGCTCGTTGGTGGTGGAGAGAGAGAAGAGTGTTGCGTTGGTTTTTGTGGTGTTGAGTTCAAGACCCCAGTCTTCTGTCCATGTAGGGATATTGCTGACGACATCCTGAAGCCAGTAGGAGGCTGTGCTGGTGTGTTCAGCGGATGTCCATACTGCCAGGTCGTCTGCGTGCAGACTGTTGGAGACGTGCTTCGTGATGTTGTTTCTGATGTCGTTGATATACAACAGAAACACTGGGAAAGCACTCCTCCCTGGGGGACACCCTCACGTAGCTTGACCTTCTGCTGTGGAAGCCATCTAGTTTGACCCTTGCGGTCCTGCCGAAGAGGTAGTGTTGGATCCACATGTACATCTTGCTACGTACGCCGGCTTGGAGAAGTTTCAGGATGAGGCCCTCCTTCCACACTTTGTCAAACGCTCTCGACAGGTCAAAAAACACGGCCAGTGTCTTCTTCTTCTCCTGAAAAGAGTTTTCGATGTCCTGGACAAGGAGGGCTAGTTGATCTTCTGTGTTGCGGAATTTTCTTAGCCGGTCTGGGTAGGTGAAAGGATGTTCTGTGTTTCCAGGAGGGAGATGAGGCGGCGGTTGACCATCCTTTCCAGCAGCTTGCCAACACAGCTCAGAAGGCTGATTGGTCTGTAGCTGTGGGGGTCCTTCTTGTTCTTTCCCTTCTTTGGGATCGGGATGATCTCTGCCTCTTTCCAGATGGAAGGCACAACTCCTGCTGTCCAGCTGTAGTTGAAGATCTGAAGCAGCACTGTTCTGGATGCTGGTCCCAGGTGCTTCAGCATGTCGCCAGTGACACCACCAGGCCCTGGAGTTTTCTTGGGCTTCAGCTTGTGAATGCCTTGTTTCAGCTCCTTCATGGTTAATGGTTCGCTCGTACAGCTGTCATCTATGCCATGTGGGTCTGATGTCATAAGTTTCGTGGTTTCCTCTTGTACCTGCTTGATGTGCTGTCTGGACATGTGGATCGTACTCTCCTCTCGGTACAGTTCCGCAAAGGTGTTGGCTGCGGCCTTTTCTGTTTTCAGCTGGTTGTCCTGCTCGATGACGGTCTTGCCTCTGCTGGGGTTGTCATCGTTCAGTTTCTTTGTCAGCTTCCAGAGCCCCTGCATGTCTGTCTCCATGTTAGGGAGGATGTCTTGTCTTGCCAACTCTTGCGTGTTGCTTGCAGCTTTTCATTTATGAACGCAGCTTTCGCTCTGTTGTGTGTCTACATTTTTGTCAGTGGGGGAGCTCTCCATCGTGTCCCTGGCTTCACTGAGGGTCTTGGGCAGGGTGTCGAGCTCAGGTGTCCAGTAGGGATGGTAGTTCCTGCGTTTGCCTCGTAGAATAGCTGCCTGCGTCGCGTCTAATACTGCCTTATTAAAATTCTTGACATTTTCGTTGACGTCTTGGTGCGACAGTGTCAGCGCAGAAGTTCTCTTGTCTGCCTCGGGCTTGAAAAGGTCCCAGTTTGCCTTCTTGTAATTCCAGCTTGCTGGGAGCTTGGTGGGATGGGTTTCAAAATGTCTCTGTACTGTAATGATCACTGGCCTGTGGTCGCTGCCTTCAAGCTGGGGCGACACCTCCCTTTGGGCAATGCTATGGATGTCGTCTGTCATGAAGGCCAGGTCAGGAGTGTTTGTGGTCCTCCATGCTCGTGAGTAGCACGTAGGTGGATCTTTTGGACTGTTGATGAGGATCAGCTGGTTACTGACTGCCCAGTTTTCCACATCTTCTCCCTTCTTGTTGAGATCTTGGTAGCCCCAGCTGGGTGAGTGGCTGTTAAAGTCTGGGAGGAAGTGACCATCGACCAGTGCTCTTGCAGCTCTTCCACTCGAGCAGTCCAGAGACAGGTCAGAAAGAACCAAGCTGGAACTACAGGAAGGCCAACTGGGTAAAATTTCAACAGCTTACTGAAACAATACGCCTAAAAATATTACCCAGTAAACTCAGACAACATCGACATCCATGTAAAACGCTTCGTAGAAACCATCCTTGAAGCTGCGAAGCAAAGTATACCAAGAGGGCGTTGCAAAGACTGCAAACCTTATTGGAGAAACACATTACAACAGCTACATGACCATCCCTCACTATCCAGAGAGGCACTGGAAAAAGCACCAAACCGTGAAAGACGAGCAGTATATAACAGAGTGAGAGCACTCTTTGATGAAGAAAAGGCAAAAGAGACATGAAGGGCATGGCAAGAGAAGACTTGAGCCTCTGAACATGGAAAAGGACACTGGCAAACTGTGGAAGCTTACAGAAGCACTAAATGAAGACAGACCAGATTCACAGGGAACTACTGTCCTTCAGGAAAATGACCAGCTATACACAGATAAGCGAGCAGCCTCCATACTTGCCAAGGCATTCAGAAACACCAATCTGGACGTGCTGAGAGAGAAGACTGCAGAAATCAGAATGAACACCAAACAAGGTCTTCGGAAACTCACTCCAACATCCATGTGCTAAAGAAGGGAAAAGAAAAGACCAACAAGGCAAGCTATCAACCAGTTAGCTTGCTAAGATGCCTTTGCAAGTCCATGGAGCAGATGGCGAACTGAAGACGGCAAAATTGCCTTCTCTGTTCAGCACAATCAGGTTTTCATTGACACAGAAGCCCTGAAGACTAGATTGTCTACCTGACTCAAGATGACCCAAGATATTGAGGATGCATTCCAGAGAAAAATGAAGACGTTTGCTGTCTTTGTGGACCTCACAAGCACATTCGGCAAAGTCTAGAAAGAAGGACTCCTCTTTAAACTTCTCAAGTTATAGGTTTATGGAAAGGTGTGTTGCTGGATCCAGGATTACCTTTTCCAGAGGATAGCCAGAGTGAAACTGGAGGGCCAAAAATCAACCTGGTGAAGCTGAGAGTAGTACCTGAAGGAGGAGTGTTTGCACTCACACTCTTTGTCATCTTCATTGACGACATAGCACACAAGCTCACCAGACACATTCCAAGAGCACTCCATGCAGATGACCTGGTGGAATGGACTTCACCAGAGCATGCAACCACAGTGGCATGTAGAATGAAAACTGCCGTAAAACTTCTTGTCTGACTGAGCTCGAGAATGGATGGTGACCATCAACAAAACAACAACGAAAGCCATGTTCTCCCTCTCCTCCAAGAAGGAAATGTACACACTCACTATTGACGTACAGGAAGTACCACTGCAAGAGACTTCTACCTATCTTGGCGTGAAGCTTGATCAGAAGCTGACATGGTCTCCCCACATCAGCAGCATAGAAGCCAGGGCAGTGAAGAAGACGACTGTGACGAAAAAACTTGCTGGCACAAAGTGGGGAGCAAACTCAAAGATCCTGACCCAGGTGTACACAGGTTCTGTGAGAGCCCAACTCGAGTATGCCTCAACATCCTGGTCAACAGCTGCCAAGACAAACACAGCCTGACTCGCCAAGGTCCAAAATGCAGGCGTCCAGCTAATCACAGGAGGAATGAAAACAGTGCCCATGTCTGGAACAGAAAAGACGACACGGCTGCACACACTGGAAGAACGGCGCAGTGAAAAGTCTGAACCACCTTGTAAAGGTGAACCAACGACACCTTACTGGTGTCATGCTTCCTTCATGTCAACAGGTGGAATCCCTACAGGACTATGAGGAGTGGAGGTTAGAAGAGCTGAGGACAGTCCTAGATGTTCATGGAATAGGCAAGAAGGATAGCCACATTGATGCAGAACTGAGGAACTTGACCCTCGAGATGCTGGACAGAGACTGTCCATGTGACAGATGGACCCACGTCTACAGACATGGCTTTGCTGAGAGTGCTGTAAAAACTGGTGGTGAGTGTCTTCTCATTAGATTCTCAGATAGCAGCCATGTCACAAAGTCTATCCCTACAGGTCAGCTGTCCACAAACTACAGAGTGGAGACTTGTGCACTGCTTTATGCAGACTCTGAATTCCAGAGAAGAGCTGCGTACGCACACAGTCATTCTGACGGACTGCAAATCAGTGCTGGAGTCTCCTTGCAGGAGAAGAAAGCCAGATCCTGTGAGACATCAGGCAGGCACTGAGGACATAGAGCCAGAGGACAGTGCTGACCCTCCAGTGGACCCCATCACACTGTGGAGTCAGCGGAAATGAGGAGGCTGACAGGCTGTCAAAGGTGGGCAGTGAAATGAACAGACTGTCCATTCTATCTCCTGTAGAGAAGTACAAGCAATCCTGAAGAGCCAGTTCAGAGAGCAATGAAAAAACAAACACCAAGCTGGATCAGAGGAGGATGCCCTCTGGACTTTAATCAGAGCACAGCAAATAGTCCTTTTCCGACTGAGAACTGGACATTATAGGCTCCTTTCCCACCTCTACAGACTGAGACTGTCCCCTGCTGATGAATGTCCATGTGGCACGGGTTCGCAGACACCAGAGCACTTGCTACAGTTCTGCCCAACGTTAAGTGCACTGAGGAAGAAAACCTGGCCCTGTGTGGTGGAACTCCACGAGAAGCTCTGGGGGCCACTGCTGCACTGCAGAGGACAGCGGACTTCGCGCTGCAGACCGGATGGGCTATCTGACAGCATGATCTGGGGAACGCGGAAGAAGAAGAAGAATATGATGGTGTTTCCATTGAAAAACAATGTGAAGCAAGAATGCATCCTCCCCCCTCCCCTCCCCACCTACACTCTTCAGCATGGTCTTCTCCGCTATGCTGAACGAAACCTTTTGTGACTGCCAGGATAGTAGACGCAGTACTGATGGTGGGCTATCTATTCATCTAATGTCGTATGTAAGCTTTCACAAAGGTAAAGGGGACCGTCATCGGAGACTTCTTCTTCACTGATGATGACACCAGTACAGAGCAGAAGCTGCTGCAAGAGATGGACTGCTTCACACGAGCCTGTGACAACTTTGGTCTCATGCAGAAGTTATGTACCAGCCAACACCTGGAAAGCCCTACCACTTACTGCATACTTATCACAGTAAAGGGGCAGAAGCTAGCTACAGCCAGTTGACAACTTAACCTCTCCGGGCAGTACATTTTCACGAGTGGTGAACATCAATACAGAGATCAGCAGCAGAATTGCCAAAACCAGTGTCACCTTTGGGAGACACTATAAGAATGTTTGGGAGCAGAGGGAACTTAGTCTTACAACAAAGCTGAAGGTGTACCAAGCAATGGCAGTCACCGCCCTTCTCTGTGCAACGAGAACTGGACAGTCAACAGCAGACACGCTTCACAGCTCAACCACTTCCACTTGAGCTGCCGTTACAGATTTCTCCACATAGGGTGGCAGGATTAAGTCCCGAACACAGAGGTCCTGGAATGGGCTGGCATCCACAGTGTCTACATCCTCCTCTGTGTGTGTGTGTGTGTGTGTGTGTGTGTGTGTGTGTGTGTGTGTGTGTGTGTGTGTGAATGTGTGCAGGTATGTCTGTGTTAGTGTTGTTGTTTTTTGTTTGTTCGTTTGTGTGTGTGTGCATGTGTGTGTGTGTATTTCTCTCTCTGTGCATGTGTGTGTGTGTGTTTGCGTGTCCATGTGTCACGAACGTTCCAGCTGTTGCATGTTTACGTGCTTTCTTACTTTCATGTACAGCTGAACGGGAACATGACTCCAGAATTGCTGAAAACATTTCTGTACCAGTGAACAACAGTCGACGAGTATGTGTGTACATGTGAGTGTGTGAATACTCGGTCAAGATGGGCTGAGGGAGGATAATTTAATATTAATACATTTTTTTTTTGTGTATGTGTGTTTGTCACAATCCGTTGTTTGTCTCTGTCTCTGGTGTCAGTGAGGTGGGACAAGCAACTATTTATTTCATTCAGTAACATTCTTATTTACCAAAGATAATAAGTTCTTACGACACGGTCCATGACAGCGTGTGTGAGTGTGTGTGTGTTTCCCTCTTCCTACCCATCATCCAGATGGTATACTCTCTCCTGATTGGCTGAACAGCACACGCTATACTGCACGTGCAGCTTCGCCATTCTTCACGTATGACGTCACATGGGGGTCAAGCGACGTAGGTAACGGACAGAATCAGCACGAAAACGTCGTTGCGTGTGGGGGAGATGGTGGAGGGGAAGTGGGTTTTGTGTGTGTGTGTGTGTGTGTGTGTGTGTGTGGCAAATGCATTTGTTCAAGTGTACACAAAGACGTGTGCTCGAGTGGACGCTTAATATGTTTTTGGATGGATGGTTTAACCTAACTGGTAAATGCAGTTCGTGTGCTCATGAGTGTGTATTGAAGAGAGAGGGAGAGCAGATGCATGTCTTTTCCTGTATGCAGACAGTATCTCATCCCTGGAAGTTGTCTTGCTGCTTCGTTCCTTTGGTCTGTAACAGGTTAATCCTTTGAACGAGGGAAAAAGAAATGTTTCATACTTCCGTGCAACACACACACACACACACACACACACACACACACAACAACAACAACAACAACAACAACAACAACAACAACAACGACAACCAAAAAAAAAAACAAAAAAAAACAACGCACATACATACACACACACACACACACACACACACACACCACCACCACCACCACCACCAACAACAACAACAACAACAACAACAACAACGCACATACACACACGTACACATCACACACACACACACACACACACACACACACACACACACACACACACACACACACACACACACACACACACACACACACACACACACACACGTGAAAACTGTGTAGAATAAATCCACACTGACAGACACGAACATAATTATACGCAGGTAAAAAAACAAAAAACAAAAAAAAACAGCGTGGTGCGATTCCAGTGGCAAAGTGCTCTTTCTGGTGGAGGGCTGTCCGAATCCTTCACGTGTGTAACTGAGAAATATTCCTTGAAAGTGGAAAGAAAAATATGTCATGTTGGACCAAATTCCTATTTGGTCTTCTTTGATATTGCATAATTATATTACATTATAATTATTATTTATTTATTTATTATTTGTGTACACTTATCTATTATTTATTCACCTTTTTTTTCCTTTTCTTTTTTTTTTTCTCAAGGCCTGACTAAGCGCGTTGGGTTACGCTGCTGGTCAGGCATCTGCTTGGCAGATGTGGTGTAGCGTATATGGATTTGTCCGAACGCTGTGACGCCTCCTTGAGCAACTGAAACTGAAACTGATATTGCATGTCCTCGCCTGAGATACAGACCCGATCATTGTGTTGTATTTCATTGTTTGTAATGGATTGTATTGTGTTGCACAACACTCTCCTGTACTCATGCAACATTGTATTGAATCAGTGTATTGCCGTATTGTCGCAACACATTTCTCTCTAATACAAGAAGAATAGTTACATGGAAATGTTTTTATTCCAATTTTATAAACCAAAAAACAGCGAAATAATGAAGAAAAAAACTAAAACAAACAAATAAACAAACCTAACCCCCACCCCCCCTCTCTAGCTACAACGAGAAGGGCAAAGTCTTTCAACAAACAGAAAACAGACTCACCATCTCTGAACCAGTTTCCGTTATTCTAGAAAGAGTCAAAGCAAACTGAACCAGTTTTACAAAGGGTTTTGCAAAACCAGTCTACACACTGAATAACGCAGACGGTAGCCTCGTGGAGACGTGAAAGCTGACAGACACAATCTCCTTCCAGTCTTCTTTCATCAGTTTCAGTTTCAGTTTCAGTAGCTCAAGGAGGCGCCACTGCGTTCGGACAAATCCATATACGCTACACCACATCTGCCAAGCAGATGCCTGACCAGCAGCGTAACCCAACGCGCTCAGTCAGGCCTTGAGAAAAAAAAGGTGAATAAATTATAGATAAGCTTACATAAATAAATAAATAAATAATAATTATGATATTTTAAAAAAAAAGGTAGTAGTAATGAAAATAAAAATAAAATAATAATAATAATAAATGAATCTTTCATCATCCATATGCAACAAACGAAAAAAGAAAAACAACAAACAAACAAACAAAATCCAAACTTCGTAGGCTTTTACGTATTGCTTTCATGGTCGTCTAGTTCGACCCCCATGCACTTCCATGTGGGATGAATTCTGTCAAAGACTTTGGTGTTGGCAGATACATGGGGATTGTCGTGGGAGGGACATGGTGGCGGTATCAATATTAGTAGCTCAAGGAGGTGGTGTCACTGCGTTCGGACAAATCCATATACGCTACATCACATCTGCCAAGCAGATGCCTGACCAGCAGCGTAACCCAACACGCTTAGTCAGGCCTTGAGAAAAAAAAGGGAAAAAAGAGAATAATGATAAGAAGAAGAAGAAGAAGAAGAAGAAGAAGAATGGTGGCGGTATCCAGTCTGGAGGATAAGCTCTCTAATTCTACTTCCACCACTAATCGATTATCGTGATCTGTTGTGACACCAGCAGGTGGTTTCCTACGTGTGTTGAATCAGAACAGGCACTACTGAACACCACTGAATTGACTCAGAAGCAGTGCAGGGTCTCTTCTTGGGTGTGTGCTCCTGGTGACTTCACCTTGACAGCTCCCTGTGGACTGTCAGCGCTGAAACTGCCGCAGATGAATTCGAGTGTAGCTGTGTGATGGGCATCTCTCTCTCTCTCTCTCTTTGTATGTGTGTGTGTTTCACACTTTTGACATATCCCTGTTTCTTCAGACTTATTCCTTCTCGGTTTGTGTCATTCCAGGTATATGCAATGTCGGGACAGACTACTTAAGTCGGTCTGGTCTTTGTGTGAAGGTTTCACTGAAAAGGTGGGGGGGTATGTCACGTGTTGACATATCCTGAGTGTGAGACTCCCCTAAGCTGACAACACGTTTTGTAAGCCGCCAGGAACCCAGGCATCCCCTTTGGTCAGCTATCCACGTGCTGTATGTATCAAGATCATTATTTTACAATTGTAAAAACAGCAGCGTGCAGTGATAGAAGAATTGGGTATCGTGTTTAAGTGGTGTAGTCTGTCAAACAGATTCACGCAGTCTCTCTTCACACTGTTCATTAGACTCATTGAGCATTCTCGGGACACCATAGACAAACTGCTGACTGAGTTGTCTGCTCAGAAGGAGGAGGAGGAGGAGTCGTCTCCCCGCTGTCCAGTCCGCTGGCCGAGTCTGAGCTGGCTGTCCGTCCACTGGTGCTAGTCAGTCTGCTCTGTCGGAGGCTGTCCAGCCTGGGCCCAGGGTTATACTTTGTGTCACCACATCAAAGGAAATGCCTACCACAAAACATCAGGGGGAGGAGCAGACCAAGAGTGACACCGTCTGGAGGGTGACAGCATGGCGACGTGCAAAGCGGCTTTCTGGTCTGCACTCTTTCATTTGAAAGTTTCAGTTTCAGTTTCAGTAGCTCAAGGAGGCGTCACTGCGTTCGGACAAATCCATATACGCTACACCACATCTGCCAAGCAGATACCTGACCAGCAGCGTAACCCAACGCGCTTAGT
>NC_134910.1:7412440-7449940 GCF_041734735.1 Babylonia areolata | reverse complement strand
CCCGGGACCCTCAGATTGAAAGTCCAAAGCTTTAACCACTCGGCTATTGCGCCCGTCAGGCATATTTTCAGACATACAAATGGCTCTCTGTCACAGAGAAAATTCAAGAGCCCCCCTCCTCCCATTGTGACTTTTCCACACAATGATTGAGAACACCACTTACACTATCACTGGTGTCTCTGGATCGATTGCTATAGGGAGTGACTGTACACCGTCAATACCTGTACCGTCAATATGAGACGAAGCCACAGTCATAGCAGGCATACAGTATCACAAACTGACACAAGTTTACAGTTGGGCCAACAGCAAAGTGAGAGTTGTATTATCGATGGTTTCTCAGTTGCAATGGGAAATCATTTACAGCTTAGTCTTTTGTGAAGGAATATGTGATTCTCAAACTGAGAGGCAAAATTGCACTGGCTCTTTGTGCTGCAGCCTTGGGAGCTAGCTGGCCTTTGGGAACGATCCCAACGCCAACTGTCCTAAAACCCTCATGACCGAGAGAGTGGAGGAGTAACCTGGGCAAAGACACTCTCCACTGAGATCAATTTCTAGCACAGATAATCAGGACAGCAGTTTCCTCTACTGTTCTGATGGTCATAGTCGACTGACAGACAGAATTCAAGTGCCACCCCACCCCACCCCACCTCCACCACCCATACCTAATTGCAGTCTTCGAAGGATGTCCATTTTACATTTCCCTTTTTAAAGTTTGCACAGTTATTCATAATGAGCAGAAGGTTGTTTAGTTATTAACTACTCTGGATTCCATCCACTATACTGTCGTTTTTTGACTCACTTGTGTAAACAAAGTGAGTATGTTTTAACCCGGTGTTCGGTTGTCTGTGTGTGTGTGTGTGTGTGTGTGTGTGTGTGTGTGTGTGTGTGTGTGTGTGTGTGTGTGTGTGTGTGTGTGTCTGTGTGTCTGTGCGTCTGTGTGTCCGTGGTAAACTTTAACATTGACATTTTCTCTGCAAATACGTTGTCAGTTGACACCAAATTAGGCATAAAAATAGGAAAAATTCAGTTCTTTCCAGTCATCTTGTTTAAAACAATATTGCACCTCTGGAATGGGCACAAAAAAAATTAAAAAACGACGCCTAATTATATGCAAACTGCATTTACTGTTATATTTATATTTTTTGTATTCTCTAAACTTGGCACTTTGATCTGATATTCTGACCCAACAACAAGAGCAGTCATTATTATCATTTTCTGTTCAAACAGGAACTTCTTTTGCTAAGCATGGAAGTTTTATTATTTTGCAAACGTTATGGTGCAGATAGTAAAAAAGGGAAATTACTCTGTAATTAATGCTAGGGGACTTAATTTGCTTAAACTGATCTTTCTCATCTTAAACATTACATTTTGAAATTATACTCAATACATAAAAAGCTTGGATTTTTTTTAAAGTGTAGCACAAATGAGTCTTGAAGGCCTTGCCTCTCTTGTTTATTTATAGTCTGTTCATCTAAGATGATGATATTAGATACTATACTGTCCTATGGTAAAAAAGCAATATCTTTTTTTTCAGGTCTGTCATGTCATATGGAAAAACATAACTATGAATAATGATTATAATCATAATTATGATATTATACTAAATTCTTAATTGTACTAAATTCTTATTTTCAGATCACAGATGGATATAGGTGATGCCCACAATGACTCCATCACAGGAGAGTATAGTACCAGACCCTCAGAAGAGATACCATTGGACTCCATTCCACTTTACCACATCGCCAATTACCTGTTCTCCACCTGTTGCCCCATCATCATTCTCCTGGGAGTCTTCGGAAACGTCATGACCATCGTCATCATGCACAGAATGACGTCAGGTGAGACCTCCATCAATTATTACTTCACTGGTATGGCTGTCATGGATTTGATTTTGCTCATTTTCTCGTGCGTAACAGAATGGGTCTTCTTCACTTTCCACTATCGCCTGCAGGATTCCAGCAGTCTTGCCTGCAAACTTGTCACGTGGTTGTACACAGGGTCTGGGACTGTGAGTTGTTGGTATCTGGTGTGTTTAACCCTTCACAGGGCGATGTCTGTAGTGTGGCCGCACCGTGTCAACGTGCTCTGCTCGCGTCGTGCAGTCCTGGGTCTTATTACCGGAATCGGTCTGTTCTTTGCTGCTCTTTATGCACACTACCTCTTCGGCATGGACCTGGTTTCTTCAGACGGGGATGCCAGTTATCGATGCTTGATGAAGCCAGGAGTCTATTCCAACTTCGTCTTTGGTGTCTTCACGTACATCGAACTTACGATTTATTCTCTGCTCCCGTTCCTTTGTCTTGTGCTCGGAAACAGTGTGCTGGTCTGGAATTTGATTCTTTCGGTCAAAGACATTCGTGAAAAGTTAAATCAAGGGAACACTGAACAGATTTTGGCGCGTCAAAGAACGGCCAATTCCGTGACCGTGACTGTTATTGTAGTGTCCATCGCCTTCATCTTTTTGACCCTGCCAGTGTCTATCAACTACATCCTGTCTTATTTCGCTCGTGAGTACAAGGAGGTTTCTGGTTTCGAGTACGCCAAGGCTCACCTTATCTACACCATCTGTTACCTGCTGTCCTATACTAACGGCGCCGTCAATTTTTACCTGTACTGTCTGACCGGGAGGAGGTTCAGGGAGGAGTTCTTCAGGGTCATCCGCTGTGGGAGGGTCACACAGTGACGTGTCAGTTCACTGCAGATGGAAAGGAAGGGGTGTGTGGTAATCCTTCGCAAATACATCGGGGAAGGAAGGAACGATGGTGGTTTGAAAAATGATTATCATTGAGTGTATTGGGGGGGGGAGAGTAAAATTAAGAATCATGATTAATGATGATGATATTGACTTCTAAATCAAAACAAAACAAAAAAACAAAAACAAAAAAAACAAAAACAAAAACAAGAAAACTACTACTACTATTACTGTGAGACCTGAAAATTGAAAGCAAATCACCTCATAGGCAGTCAGTGCATTCATATAAATTTCTTACAGAAAACACATCTTGTGTATATGCGTGTGCACGTGTACGTGTGTACGTGTGCCTTTGTGATTGTCTGCATATTGTGTAGGCGAGTGCACGTACAGGCGGGTATGATACACGCGTGCGTCGGGAGCAGGGTGGGGTGTTCGAAAGTTGAAGCCAAAGTCAATATGGTTTTATTTGTTAGGATCTTGGCGCATGCAAAAGCAGTTCACGTGGTCTACATGAAGGTACTGAAAATATACATATTCCAGAGAGCTTCTTCTTACTGAGTGTCCTTTACATATGAACTACAGAGTCATAAAATAGTGTTTTTTTGTTGGTGTGTGTGTGTGTGTGTGTGTGTGTGTGTGTGTGTGTGTGTGTGTGTGTGTGTGTGTGAACAGTGCACTGACAGTAGCCTTTCACATCATGGTCTTTGGCAGACAGTGGGCTGGCTCCATGTGCCCATCCCCGTGACACCAGTCCAGTGAGTGATATTTGGTCAGTGACGAAGACATCATAAAGATTCACTTGACAAAGACTTGATGAAAACTTGACGAAGACTTGATTAAGCCTTAACAAAGACCTGATAAAAACTTGACGAAGACTTGATTAAGCTTCACCTGACGAAGACTTGACGAAGCCTTAATGAAGACCTGATAAAAACTTGACGAAGATTTGATTAAGCTTCACTTGACGAAGCCTTAACAAAGACCTGATAAAAAGTTGATGAAGACTTGATGAAAACTTGATGAAGACTTGACGAAGGGTTGAGGAAGACTTGATGAAAACTTGACGAGACCTGATTAAGCTTCACTTGACGAAGACTTGACGAAGTCTTAACGAAGACCTGATAAAAAGTTGATGAAAACTTCATGAAGACTTGACAAATACTTGAAGAAGACTTAATGAAGACCTGATGAAGATTTGATGAATACTTGACGAAGAATTGGTGAAGACTTTGATGAAGAGTTGATGAAGACTTGAAGAAGACTTGACGAAGACTTGACAAAGAGTTAGTGAAGACTGGATGAAGATTTGATGAAGACTTGACGAAGACTTGTTGAGGAAGACTTGATGAAGACTTGCCGAAGAATTGATGAAGAATTTAACGAAGACTTGATGATGACTTGACGAAGAATTGGTGAAGACTTTGATGAAGACTTGATGAAGACTTGACGAAGACTTAAAGAAGACTTGATGAAGATTTGATGAAGACTTGACGAAGACTTGATGAAGACTTGACGAAAAATTGGTGAAGACTTTGATGAAGACTTGACGAAGATTTGATGAAGAGTTGATGAAGACTTAATGAAGACTTGACGAAGACTTGATGAAGATTTGATAAAGACTTGACGAAGACTTAATGAAGACTTGACGAAGACTTGGTGAAGACATGTTGTAGACTTGATGAAGACTTGCTGAATACTTGCTGAAGACTTCCGAAGATTTGATGAAGAATAAATGGAGATTTGTTCAAGACTTAACGAAGACTTGATGAAGACTTGTAGAAGACGTAATGAAGATTTGATGAAGATTTAATGCAGACTTGATGAAGATTTGATGAAAACTTGACGAAGAATTGGTGAAGACTTTGATGAGGAACTTGTTGAAGACTTGATGAAGACTTGACGAAGACTTAATGAAGACTTGATGAAGATTTGATGAAGACTTGACGAAGACTTGATGAAGACTTGACGAAGACTTAATGAAGACTTGTTGAAGACTCGACGAAGATTTGATAAAGACGCGATGAAGGCTTTATTGAAGACTTGATAGAGACTTGTTGAAGACTTGACGAAGAATTGATGAAGACATGTTGTAGACTTGATGAAGACTTGATGAATACTTGCTGAAGACTTGCCGAAGAATTGATGAAGAATAAATGGAGATTTGTTCAAGACTTAACGAAGACTTAATGAAGACTTGTTGAAGACTTGATGAAGTGTTGATGAAGACTTGACGAAGAATTGGTGAAGACTTTGATGAAGACTTGTTGAAGACTTGATGAAGACTTGATGAAGACTTAATGAAGACTTGATGAAGATTTGATGAAGACTTGACGAAGACTTGATGAAGACTTGACGAAGACTTAATGAAGACTTGTTGAAGACTCGACGAAGATTTGATAAAGATTTGATGAAAACTTGGCGAAGACGCGATGAAGGCTTTATTGAAGACTTGATAGATACTTGTTGAAGACTTGACGAAGAATTGATGAAGACATGTTGTAGACTTGATGAAGTGTGATGAAGACTTAATGAAGACTTGATGAAGATTTGATGAAGACTTGACGAAGACTTGACGAAGAATTGGTGAAGACTTTGATGAAGACTTGACAAAGAGTTAATGAAGCCTTGATGAAGACTTGCCGAAGAATTGATGAAGAATAAATGGAGACTTGTTCAAGACTTAACGAAGATTTGATGAAGACTTGTTGAAGGCTTGATGAAGATTTGATGAAGACTTGACGAAGAATTGGTGGAAGACTTTGTTGAAGACTTGATAAAGGACTTGTTGAAGACTTGATGAAGACTTGTTGAAGCCTTCATGAAGACTTGACGAAGAATTGGTGAAGACTTTGTTGAAGACTTGATAAAGACTTGATGAAGACTTGATGAAGACTTGACTTGTTGAAGACTTCATGAAGACTTGACGAAGAATTGGGGAAAGGACCAGCTGTGTATTACTGGTTCCAGATGCTGACTCTATTAGTTGTGAGTGCTTGGAGTGCTTGGACTGATTTCCCTTGTTTGTTGTCTGTGTGTATGGATGGATCGTTTTTTCTTTCTTTTTTCTTCTTCTTCAGATTCTTCATCATCGCTATCATCACCATCTTCATCTTTTTTTTCTTCTTCCTTCCTGCTTTCCTTCCTTCTTTCCTGGCTTTTCTCTTCCATGTCTTTCGCTTAAGGCCCCTTAGCAATCAGATAGGCTAAACACAGCATGATTTGATTTAGCCTGCTGCTTCTTTATAATGACAATGATAACAACAGCAACAACAACAACAATAATA
This sequence comes from Babylonia areolata, assembly GCF_041734735.1. Taxonomy (NCBI): domain Eukaryota; kingdom Metazoa; phylum Mollusca; class Gastropoda; order Neogastropoda; family Buccinidae; genus Babylonia; species Babylonia areolata. Next base: position 7,443,961 of record NC_134910.1, on the reverse strand, counting down.
ATAATAATAATAATAATAATAATAATAATAATTATCATTATTATTATTATTATTATTATTACTACTACTACTACTACTATTATATAGCTGAATCTTGTGCAGAGACAAATCAAAGCTCTTTCGCACGAGTCATTCAAACACATGCATAACTCTAAGACTGGAGAGAGAAAAAAAATCTATATTTATTTGTCTGGCAGTGTTCCATCTTTCATTCATTCATTCTTCTTCTTCTTCTTCTTCTTCTTCTTCTTCTTCTTCTTCTTCTCTCTCTCTCTCTCTCTCTCTCTCTCTCTCTCTCTCTCTTTCTTTGTGTCTCGTGCTCTTCTTGCTAGCATTGTTGGGTTGTTTTTTTTACATGATTGTTTTTTACACTTATTCTTTTGTACAGAAAGCACCGATGCGTTCCAAATCACTAATGACTTTAACGATGGGAGGAATCTGCTCACAAGAGAAATGGCAGGGCGGACATGGCAACTGGCACAGCAACATTGAGGGACGGTGGGGAGGGGGAGGGAGGGGGTGGGGGTGGGTGGGGATGGAGGGACAGAGTGGTGTAGGTATCTCGGTGCCAGTTTGGAGCCTGGACACATGGCGAGTGACAACAAGAGCGTGGGTGAGCCTTGACCTTGACCTTGACGCGCGCTGCTTGGGATGGCCTGAGCGGAGATGATGATTGTTAGTCATGACACAAACACAGATACAGACTGAGACGCAGACACGCACTCACACAGATACCACCCCACCCCATCCCTCAACACACACACGCACACACAAACACTCATGCGTGCATACACGGATATATGAACGCACACACACACACACTCGCATGCGGGCGTGCCTATGATCTTCATTTTCATCCTGCTGGTGAGCTTTTGTTGTTTGAGTGTTGAATCACATTATATTATCTCAACAAGAGAAGATATCTGATTGCGTATTCAAAATTGTAACAAAATAACTGACAGAAACAACCACGTGGTGAAGCGGGTAGCATCGTGTGGACACCCGACTTGAAGGATCTCGGTTCGAGTCTAATCAGAGTTGTTGGGGTTTTTTTCCGGCCTGTAGCCGGCTTCTATGTGGAACTGGGTATGCTTTGAGCGCAAATAGGAAGACTGATACCACCCAGTCTAGGGCCATCCACTTTCAGTTTGTTAACAATCACGACGGGGAGTTGAGAGAGATTGACCTGAACTGTACAGGTATACCATCATACTTGATTAACTCACTCAGTACGGCCAGTCCTCTCTTCTCCTCTACACAGACCCCTCGGATGTCCAGTGGGTGTCTGAATGACCCAACCTTTAGCTTCCGTCGTCAGAATTGTGGTATTCTCTGTCAACATTCACCTCTTCAGTATAAGAGCCTTCCGCTTGCAATATTTTGATGATGGTAATTGGGGTGAAACGCTGTTAACGTTGTCCCTTTCGCCGTTCGTATGGAGTTTTAACTCATTCTATCCCACAGCCACATGCCTGTAACAACCCCATTGGACCAGCACTCCATGAATCCACAGTGGTAATTGGGTGAAACGCTGTTAACGTTGTCCCTTTCGCCGTTCGTATGGAGTTTTAACTCATTCTATCCCACAGCCACATGCCTGTAACAACCTCATTGGACCAGCACTCCATGAATCCACATCAGAAAAAAACAGGGTGGTTCACTAAAACGGTGAATGGAGAATTGTTGGTTCAGTCGGGAGAACAAAGCTTCGTTTTCATGTTTTCGGAATCCGTAAACGGCTCAGTTTGGAATTTCAACTGTACCAACCAAGAATATATTAACTCACTCAGTACGGCCAGTCCTCTCTTCTCCTCTACACAGACCCCTCGGATGTCCAGTGGGTGTCTCAATGACCCAACATTTAGCTTCCGTCGTCAGAACTGTGGTATTCTTTGTCAACATACAGTACAAGAGCCTTCGCTTGCAATATTTTGATGATGGTAATTGGGGTGAAACGCTGTTAACGTCGTCTCTTTCGCTGTTCGTATGGAGAGAGTTAAATTAGAATAGTGTGTTCGTACAAGAATACTCGTACCTGGCCCACAGAGGAAGTACGCGTTAACGCGTACCTGGAGTAAAATGAATTGGAGTGCCATGTCGTCACGAATAATAATAATAATAATAATAATAGATACTTATATAGCACACTATCCAGAAATCTGCTCTAGGTGCTTCAATGTTATGTACAAACACCAAAATGCGACTAAAAAAAATAAACACACGGACACAGATACACACACACACACACACACACATGTGCCCTGAACATGTCTAACTAAGAATCACAATCTCACACAGAAAGCACTCCCCCCCCCCCCCCCCCCCCGGCTAGGCTTACAGCATGCATGCAGGCATTCCATCATTCTGCTGGGAGGCGCGATGATCCCTTCTTCCCTGGCAATGACGGTCAGAGAGAAGGGGGGTGGGGGTGGGTGGGAGGGGGGGGGAACGGGGGGGGGGGGAGCAGGGGTGGTGGTGTTGGTGGGGGCGGGAGGGGGTGCGGGGGGGGGGGAGGAGCAAGGCCACCACTGCTGCTGACTCCTGATTGTCCTGTCTACACGCTGGTTCCGCTACCGTACGGACCCCTGTCCTTCCACAGACTCTTCCTCCTGGCTGATAGTCCGACACTGACAGCAGAAGGATCAAGATGGTTTTATTCGCTTCTGCTTTGTTGTTTTTGTATTTGTATTTGTAATTTGTTATTTCTTTTTATCACAACACATTTCTCTCGGTGAAATTCGGGCTGCTCTCCCCCAGGGAGAGCGCGTCGCTACACTACAGCGCTACCCTTTTTTTTTTCTTTTTTTTTTTTTTGCCTGCGTGCAGTTTTTATTTGTTTTTCCTATTTTTCTACAGAATTTTGCCAGGAACAAACCTTTTGTTGCCGTGGGTTCTTTTACGTGCGCTAAATGCATGCTGCACACGGGACCTCGGTTTATTATCTCATCCGAATGATTAGCGTCCAAACCACAGCTCAAGGTCTAGTGGAGGCGGAGAAAAGATCGGCGGCTGAGCCGTGATTCGAACCAACGCGCTCAGATTCTCTCGCTTCCTAGGCGGACGCGTTACCTCTAGGCCATGACTCCATAAAACACCCACAGTTTGGTTGTGTCAGTTGTGATGGAACTGACGAGATTCATTACCATATCATCATCATCATGGCTTGAGTCCGCGAGCAACGATCAAGAACGGGGTTGTCCACGTCTGCTGCAGGCTCGCTGGTGTCTGGCGAGGCCGAGTCTGGACAGGCACGTCCGGCTGCAACGGTTGCATGGGAAAGGACAACCGCTGTGCCACCACTCCACTTTTGGCGTCGCACGTTGTTTTTCCTTGTCCTCGCTGCGTCGGGGCCGGCATGACGTGGCGGATGCTTTGGCAGTGATGAAAGGTTAACAATGTGGCTGTGACGTGGGCCGACTTCCTTGGCCGCTGTTCAGGACACAGGCAACAAGCCAGTAACCCCGTGTCATCATGGCTACATCACAGCGTTTGGCCAGGGGTTATGGAAAACAAGCAGTTAGTTGATATGTACCTTCTTCTTCTTCTTCTTCTTCTGCGTTCACTCGTATGCACACGAGTGGGCTTTTACGTGTATGACCGTTTTTATCCCGCTATGTAGGTAGCCATACTCCGTTTTCGGGGGTGTGCATGCTGGGTATGTTCTTGTTTCCATAACCCACCGAACGTTGACATGGATTACAGGATCTTTAACGTGCGTATTTGATCTTCTGCTTGCATATACACACGAAGGGGGTTCAGGCACTAGCAGGTCTGCACATATTTTGACCTGGGAGATCGTAAAAATCTCCACCCTTTACCCACCAGGTGCCGTCACCGTGATTCGAACCCGGGACCCTCAGATTGACAGTCCAACGCTCTGACCACTCGGCTATTGCGTCCGTCAGTTGATATGTACCAAACCGGGCTCTGAGCATCTAACACGCGAAGAAGAACACGGGATACGATTTGTGTGTGTATGTGTGTGTGTGTGTGTGTGTGTGTGTGTGTGTGTGTGTGTGTGTGTGTGTGTGTGTGTGTGCTTAGCATGTGTTTGTCATGGCGAAATCACAAAACTAGTGCATGTCACGGAAGTGGATTTTTTTCCCATCAACATCCCCCCACCACCAACCGCCCCCCCCCCCCCCCCCGCCCCCCATCAACTCGTACCCCCCAACCCCACCCCCCACTCCCCTCCCCTTCCCCCGCCACAAAAAAAAGTTATCCGGAAATTGAAAGGCAAAAATACTCATCCTTCCTTTTACCACCTAAAATGGGAAGATCGTTTCGTTACAGAAAGAAAAAAAATACTGGCTTCAACAATTCAGTCAAATACAGAATACAGAAAAATACAGAATACTTTATTATCTCAACAAGAGAAATTCACATGTGGTGTAAAACAGAAAAAAACACAAGAAAATCAGTCATTCAACATGTATAAATTTATTTATAGATAAACCATATTAATATGTCAACCTAGAACAAACCATCATCACAATCAATAATCACAGTAGACAACAACAACAGAAACCTTTAGACAGTAGTTTAGAGTAAATCATACATATACTATCACAGCCATACACACATGCAGTAATAATCACATTTTAGATACCTCACCTGTCAACAATTCTGCTGTCTTCACCAAAAAAAAAGATATGGAAGAGAAAAGACAAGAAGGAAGGAAGGAAGGACGGATGGATAATGGTTGGATGGATGGATGGATGGATGGATGGAAAGAAGGGAGGGAGGAAGGGAGGAAGCAAGGAAGAAGAATAAGAAAAAGAGACTTTATTTTATCCAGTGTAAAACCAAATCTTGTCATTTTCTTTTTACGCTGGGTGAAGTGAGATCACTTTTTCAGTCTTCTAAACACTCCACAGCTGGAACTGTGTATATGTATTTATATTTCTTTTTCTCACAACAGATTTGTCTGTGTGAAATTCGGGCTGCTCTCCCCACGGAGAGCGCGTCGCTACACTACAGCGCTACCCTTTTTTTTTCCTGCGTGCAGTTTTATTTGTTTTTCCTATGAAAGTGGATTTTTTTACAGAATTTTGCCAGGAACAACCCTTTTGTTGCCATGGGTTCTTTTACGTGCGCTAAGTGCATGCTGCACACTTGGACCTCGGTTCATCGTCTCATCCGAATGACTAGCGTCCAGACCACCACTCAAAGTCTAGTGGAGGCGGAGAAAAGATCGGCGGCTGAGCCGTGATTCGAACCAGCGCTCTCAGATTCTCTCGCTTCCTAGGCGGACGCGTTACCTCCAGGCCATCACTCCATAAAACACCCACAGTTTGATTGTGTCAGTTGTGATGGAACTGACGAGATTCATTACCATATCATCATCATCATGGCTTGAGTCCGCGAGCAACGATCAAGAATGGGGTTGTCCACGTCTGCTGCAGGCTCGCTGGTGTCTGGCGAGGCCGAGTCTGGAGAGGCACGTCCGGCTGCAGCGGCTGCATGGGAAAGGACAACCTCCCTCAGAACCCCTGGCTGCCTGGACATGCACAGCTTGCTGGGACTGCGTGTGCCTGTGTGTGTGTGTGTGTGTGTGTGTGTGTGTGTGTGTGTGTGTGTGTGTGTGTGAGTGTGTGTGAGTGAGTGTGGTGGTGGTAGGGGAGGGGTTTGGGGGTAGGAAATGAGCGGCGTGGGAGTAATGCCACTGAAACTGGGCATATGACGGGGCAGCAAAAAAAACTAAAATAAACACACACACACACACACACACACACACACACACACACACACACACACACACACACACACACACACACACACACAAAGAAAACAAAACACCCACAGTTTGATTGTGTCAGTTGTGATGGAACAGAGTTTTCGTTTAGTTCCTATGATGATTGCTTCGGTCGTGTCCGCGTTCAATTTTATTTAGGGTCATCCATGTTTGAATGTGTGTGATATGTCCCGGCGTCAGCCAGGGTGGGAAGAGATACAGACACGTGTAGTATTGGCCAGGGAATGTGAGCAACACGTCCGTGAAGTGGATGACCCCCGACTGTGTGGTCCAAGTGGAGTGATGGCCTAGAGGTAACGCGTCCGCCTCGGAAGCGAGAGAATCTGAACGCGCTGGTTCGAATCACGGCTCAACCGCCGATATTTTCTCCCCCTCCACTAGACCTTGAGTGGTGGTCTGGACGCTATTCATTCGGATGAGACGATAAACCGAGGTCCCGTGTGTAGCATGCACTTAGCGCACGTAAAAGAGCCCACGGCAACAAAAGGGTTGTTCCTGACAAAATTATGTAGAAAAATCCACTTCGATAGAAAAAACAAATGAAACTGCACACAGGGAAAAAAAAAATGGGGGGGTCGGGGGGGGGGGGGGGGGGGGGCGCTGTTGTGTAGCGACGCGCTCTCCCTGCGGAGAGCAGCCCGAATTTCACACAGAGAAATCTGTTGTGATAAAAACAAATACGAATACGAATACCAACTGGCACACGTGTCTCTTGGTAGCCGAAAAACTCAACTCTGCTGGGACTCGAACCCGCGTCCTTCCAGTCATCAGCACCCCGACACTAACCGCTTCGTCACGGCGGCTGGTTCGGCAGGGACTGTTGATCTGGGAGTGGGCTGTTCAGTCATCACCAATACAGCTCCAGATCCACAGTGTTAGCACGATCCGGCACATCACCGCATTGTTTGTGTGTGTTTATGTAAGTTTGTGCCTGCACTATGTGTGTTAGATTGACATAAGTTTACATTTGGGCCAACAGCAAAGTGAGAGCTGTATTATCAATGGTTTCTCCAGTCAGTGGGAAACCATTTACAGCTTAGTCTTCTGTGAAGGACTATGACTCTCAAACTAGGAGGCAAAATTGCACTGGCTCTTAGTGCTGCAGCCTTGTGGGCTAGTTGGACTTTGGGAACCATCCCAACGCCGACTGTCCTAAAACCCTCTTGGCCGAGAGAGTGGGGATGTACTTGGGCAAGACACTCTCCACTATAATCAAATTCTAGCCCAAATAGTCGGAACAGCAGTTGCCTCCTCTGCTGTTCTGATGGTCATAGTCGGACACGACTGACTATCATATATATGTGTGCGTATGTGTTAGGGTAGCTGTTAGATACACCTGTATGTTAAAATGTATGTATGCAGTGTGTGTGTGTGTGTGTGTGTGTGTGTGTGTGTGTGTGTGTGTGTGTGTGTGTGTGTGTGTGTGTGTAGTCACATTTCGGTGTGTATGTTTGTAACATTGATGTAATGTTTTATGTTAACAAAAGCGTTTCTGTAAAGCACCTGGAGCAGATTTCTGGATAGTGTGCTATATAAGTATCCATTATTATTATCATTATTGTCTTGCAGAACTCGTGGAATAGCTGGAAAGGTTCGACGGGCGCAATAGCCGAGTGGTTAAAGCGTTGGACTGTCAATCTGAGGGTCCTGGGTTCGAATCACGGTGACGGTGCCTGGTGGGTAAAGGGTGGAGATTTTTACGATCTCCCAGGTCAACATATGTGCAGACCTGCTAGTGCCTGAACCCCCTTCGTGTGTAAACGCATGCAGAAGATCAAATACGCACGTTAAAGATCCTGTAATCCATGTCAGCGTTCGGTGGGTTATGGAAACAAGAACATACCCAGCATGCACACCCCCGAAAACGGAGTATGGCTGCCTACATGGCGGGGTAAAAACGGTCATACACGTAAAAGCCCACTCGTGTGCATACGAGTGAACGCAGAAGAAGAAGAAGTTACATTAAACAGCATCAGCTTCACAGAGAAGTAAACCGCAGTGAAAGCAATTTTGTGACCGAGAACCATGAGGGATGCATGTCACCTCCTTGAATGTAGGCAACAGGTGGTGATCCCAAGATTACGAACTGGCCATTTGCTGTCTCAATACCTACCTGTTGGGAGGAAGATGAAACTGGCACCATCTCTCACCTGCTCTTTGGTCTCCAGTTCCAAACACCAGAACACAGTCTCCAAAGTCGTCTCCTTCTGGGGCTGTGCATACGAGTGAACACAGAAGAAGAAGAAGAAGCTGGAGAGATGAGCTCTCTCTCTCCATGCAAAAGGCCTCAAACGTATCGTCGATATATCGCGGCAGGAAGGTGGCAGAATGGTTAAGACGCTCAGCTGCCAATACAGAGAGTCCGTGAGGGTGTGGGTTCGAATCCCGCTCTCGCCCTTTCTCCTAAGTTTGACTGGAAAATCAAACTGAGCGTCTAGTCTTTCGGATGAGACGATAAACCGAGGTCCCGTGTGCAGCACGCACTTGGCGCACTGAAAAAGAACCCATGGCAACGAGAGTGTTGTCCTCTGGCGAAATTACATAAAATGAAATCCACTTTCATAGGTACACAAATATGTAAGCATGCACTCAAGGCCTGACTAAGCGCGTTGGGTTATGCTGCTGGTCAGGCATCTGCTCAACAGATGTGGTGTAGCGTGTATGGATTTGTCCGAACGCAGTGACGCCTCCTTGAGAAAGTGAAACTGAAAACTGAAACTATCGCGGCAACTGCATTGCTTTACCGCTTTACAAACTGAGGCACTGCAGCAGTACACTAACAGCCTGGCGTACCCAACCCCTAAGTATCGTTTTAGGAAACAAGAAGTTTAATGAACTGAAGTCATTTCCTAACTATTGCAGAAGAAGGAGAGAGAGGAAAAAAAATCGATTGTTCCTTGCACATCTTCGTGGTGACTGATCAACGTGGGTTTTGTTGTTGTTGTTGTTGTTGTTGTTTTTGTTTTGTTTTTGTTTTTGGGGGGGGGTTGTTTGTTTGTTTGTTTGTTTTAAAGCATTGAATCTTTCTTGGGAAAAAAACCCAACAAGTATTAGAGTTAATTGTCGAGTGTGTGTGTGTGTGTGTGTGTGTGTGTGTGTGTGTGTGTGTGTGTGTGTGTGTGTGTGTGTGTGTGTGTGTGTGTGTGTGTGTGTGTACTTGCAATTGCATTTTTGTGTGAATATGTTAGGGTAGGGGGTGAATGTGAATTATTATGTAATAATATCAATGTTAACGAAGCTCTTTCGGTCTGAAAAAAAAAGAAAGAAAGAAGAAGTAGAAGAAAACAAAAGAGTTAGCTATTTATACTGAAGTTCTTCTTTTGGATTGTAATGGTGTCTCTCTAACGAGCATGTGGTTTCAGGTTCGAAACTGTGTTTAGCTAACACCGGAACGAAGTCAGTATTCTGGGTTTAACTCACTCAGTACGGCCAGTCCTCTCTTCTCCTCTACACAGACCCCTCGGATGTCCAGAGGGTGTCTGAATGACCCAACCTTTAGCTTCCGTCGTCAGAATTGTGGTATTCTTTGTCAACATTCACCTCTTCACTATAAGAGCCTTCCGCTTGCAATATTTTGATGATGGTAATTGGGGTGAAACACTGTTAACGTCGTCTCTTTCGCCGTTTGTATGGGGAGAGTTAAACTGGACAATAAAGACAGGTTGTTGTTGTTGCCATTGTTATGATTGTTGTTATTGTCACTATCATGTTTGGGGAGATCTGTCAGAGTCAGGGTTGAAGCCATTAACTAATTATTTTGAATATCTGCGCTTTTGCCTTTGGCCTTTTTTTTCTTACTTTCTTTCTTTTCAAGTACACAGCTGTCTGTTCAATCATCCCTGTGTCTTTCTCTATCTCTTTCTCTCTATCTCTGTCTCAGTTTCTGTCTCTCAGTCGCTATCTCTTTGTGTCTGTCTGCGTTTATGCCTCTGTGTCTTTCTATCTGTATGTCTGTGTCAGTCTGTCTGTGTCTATGTCTGTGTGTGTCTGTCTGTCTGTCTGCCCCCCTCACTCTCCTAGTTTCTAGAACATTGCACGAGACGCTCTGATGGTCAGTTCCTTCAAACAGATAATGACTCATTGCAGTGTGCGAGATACTATGTCCGGTGTACACTCGGTACTGAGGTCAGTGATTTTTTTTTCTTCTCCTTTATCATGGGTCTCTTGGTCTCATGGTCCTGAGACCAGGCATTGTCGTTAGTTCTGTGTGTGTGTGTGTGTGTGTGTGTGTGTGTGTGTGTGTGTGTGTGTGTGTGTGTGTGTGTGTGCAAAGAGCCTAGGCAGTGAGAGGGTTGCGCCCCTAACATGAGAGTGAACACTGTAGCCGCGCCTCCACGCCACGTTAACGTGGGTGTTCCTCAGTCAAGGGACATGGTGCAGAGTGAACACTGTAGCCGCGCCTCCACGCCACGTTAACGTGGGTGTTCCTCAGTCAAGGGACATGGTGCAGAGTGAACACTGTAGCCGCGCCTCCACGCCACGTTAACGTGGGTGTTCCTCAGTCAAGGGACATGGTGCAGAGTGAACACTGTAGCCGCGCCTCCACGCCACGTTAACGTGGGTGTTCCTCTGTCAAGGGACATGGTGCAGAGTGAACACTGTAGCCGCGCCTCCACGCCACGTTAACGTGGGTGTTCCTCTGTCAAGGGACATGGTGCAGAGTGAACACTGTAGCCGCGCCTCCACGCCACGTTAACGTGGGTGTTCCTCTGTCAAGGGACATGGTGCAGAGTGAAGACTGTAGCCGCGCCTCCACGCCACGTTAACGTGGGTGTTCCTCTGTCAAGGGACATGGTGCAGAGTGAAGACTGTAGCCGCGCCTCCACGCCACGTTAACGTGGGTGTTCCTCTGTCAAGGGACATGGTGCAGAGTGAACACTGTAGCCGCGCCTCCACGCCACGTTAACGTGGGTGTTCCTCAGTCAAGGGACATGGGGCAGGGTGGACACGACGCAAGTCGTGACGAAAGTGGCACGGGAGCGGACGACCGGCACGATAACAAGACTAGATCTCGGCATCCCCCATCGAGAGAAGTCGCAGACTAGACTGGTCAGGCTGGAGAGCCATAAAACCTCCTAGGAGATGGAAACTCTGATCTCAAAATTCCCCAGCTATGGGTGAAATAGCACCCCCGACTGGGCACATCCACCTTTACGGAGGTTTGTCCAACGAAGGCAGAGGACAGGTAGATATGCCCATCACCCACCATCGACGGATAGCCCAGCTGCCTGGACAACTTCGAGGGCGTCAGCATGGATGCAAAAGATGCTGCGGCCATCCAGGACAGAGCCAGAGGCGAACCACACCATAGCTTGTGGACCTCGGCTGCTGGCCACCCAACGAAGTCGGCGTGGAATCTGACTGTGCTCCGGTATAGTGTGGGAACTCCGGTAGGGATAACGAGTCCACACGCAACCCTCTAAATGATCATGCCTCGACCATGATCACAGGGAACGCAGAAGAAGAAGAAGGGGGTTGTGTCATTGTTGAGCAAGGCACATGGTAAACTTTTGTTGCTGTATTTTTATTTTCTATGTAAAAATAATTGTACATTTTATCTTTACTGAGTTAATGCTTTGGTTTCTTTTCTTCTTTTTTTTCTTTCTTTTTTTTTTAATCTTGTTATATTTTACCTTTTATCACTATTTCCTTTTCCTTTTTTTTATAATTTCTTATTCTTGCAACATTCGAGAAGGTCTCAAGACCTGACCAGCTGACTAGGACGTTGGGGGAAGTCCTTGCGTAGATTAGAGCATTTGCACCCCCCACACCCCCCACCTCCGACACACACACACACACACACACACACACACACACACACACACACACACACACACACAACCACCAGCCACCTCCTCCACCTTTCCTTTTCTTTCTAAGCAGATGTAGGGGGCAGGTATACGTTTCATGCTGCCCGCCCCTTGAAAAAAAAAAAAGAAAAAAAAGAAAATGAAACTGTACCTGTTCCTTTCATTCGTTCTGTCTCCTTCGCAAGCGAGGACGATCATGGGCTTCAAGCAGGGTGGGGTCTGTAGATGACTGATAAGTCCAGTCCGGGCCTTGAAGTGTCCGTAGCACTGCGGGCAGCATTGTAGCTGGTGCTGTCCGACATCTGGTACTGCTTTTTTTTATTTTTATTTTTTTTATTTATTTGTCTTTTTTTGTCTTTTTTTTTTTTGTACGCTTATAGTTGACTTCATCAAGTTTTTTGCGCCTTATAAATGCTATTATTATTAGTAGTAGTTTTTTTTTATGCATTTATCTATTATTTATTTATCTATTTACTTATTTTTATTTTATTTTATTTTATTTTTTCATTTATTTATTTTCATTTATTTTATTTCATTTTTTTTTCTTCAAAGCCTGACAAAGCGCGTTGGGTTGTGCTGCTGGTCAGCCATCTGCTTGGCAGATGTGGTGTAGCGTTTATGGATTTGTCCGAACGCAGTGACGACGCCTTGTAGCTACTGATACTGATACTGATACTGATACTGATACTGTCCAGGTGTAGGTGGCTTTCAGCGCCTTGTCCTTGCGCGTTGCTGGCGTTTCAGATTGGCCGTGCCGATCCTCCATCACAAAGGCGGTGACACTGGAGTGGACCGCTCTGCGCCATGCTGAGCGACAACGACAACGATGACGAATTGTTTAACTCACTCAGTACGGCCAGTCCTCTCTTCTCCTCTACACAGACCCCTCCGATGTCCAGAGGGTGTCTGAATGACCCAACCTTTAGCTTCTGTCGTCAGAATTGTGGTATTCTTTGTCAACATTCACGTCTTCAGTATAAGAGCCTTCCGCTTGCAATATTTTGATGATGGTAATTGGGGTGAAACGCTGTTAACATCGTCTCTTTCGCCGTTCGTATGGAGAGGGTTAACCCTTTCACTGCTAAACTCGCATTTATGCAGCAGCCAGTTAGAGCACCCATGTCACTGGAGGGTGACCAGATGATGGGTCTGGTATCCATGAACCTACTGCTCTTCATGTTCGGTGGTAGGACAGGACTTATTTTCTACACATCACAGGGGGAGTCTCCAACTGTTTTCAGACACCATAGTTTCTGTGTTTACAGCACAAGGGAATTTTGCACTCTAAATTGACTGGCGGTGAAAGGGTTAATGAGGGAAGTGGAATAAACATGCATGCTTCTTTACATACTGCAGGAATGGAACTGATGCGTCGCAATTGACAGTAGCAGGACTGACATGTCTGACTGATAATTTTTTGCATGGACAGTGTGTTGTCAAGGACAACGCCGAGGTTCCTGACTGAGCTGGAAAGAGGGATGGATGTACTGCCAAGTTTGATTTTGTCAGCTGTGATGGAAGAGAGTTTTTGTTTAGTTCCTATGATCATTGCTTCGGTTTTGTCTGCGTTCAAGTATAACTTATTTAGAGTCATCCAGTTTTGAATGTCCAGGAAGCATACAGATGTTTCTTGCAAGAGCGAGGACAATTTTTCAGGGGTATCACTCTTCTGAAGTTGAGTGTCATCAGCATAGGAATGATGACTAACATTGTGGTGGTTGATAATTTCAGCGAGAGGAGCAGTGTACAGTGTGAAGAGAACTGGGCATAAAACAGATCCCTGTGGGACTCCGTGTTTGATTTTAACAGGTTTAGGCTGGAAATTACCGACGATGACAGACTGGAATCGATCAGTGAGATAAGATTTGAACCAGCTGACAACAGTGCCGTTGATGCCAAATGTAAAATGAAGACGGGAAAGAAGGATTGAATGGTCTATCGTGTCAAAGGCGGCTGACAAGTCGAGAAGAGTGAGAAGGGAAATTTTTCCTGAGTCGGACGCTAGCAGTAGATTGTTCAGGATGTGAAGGAGAGTGGTTTCGGTGCTGTGGTCAGCACGATATGCAGACTGAAAAGGGTGAAGGAGATTGTTGAAACAAAGGTGGTTGTTGAGTTGCTTCACGACAGATTTTTCAATGTGTTTGGACAGGAAAGGAAGGTTAGAAACTGGTCAATATTTTTTTTAATATTTGCATCAAGGTTGGGTTTCTTCAGAAGAGGCCGGACGATTGCAGATTTGAAAGTGGATGGAAACGTTCCAGTAAGAATGGATGAGTTGACAATATTTATTGGTGATTGTGGGGAGAAGCTGTGAGACACACTGGGAAAAGACAGTGGCTGGTATAGGATCAAGTTCACAGGATTTTATTTTCATTTCTTTCAGGATTTCATTCACTTCTGTTTCAGTCAATGGGTTGAAGGAATGGAGAGGAGTGCCGTTGAACTGAGGATCAGGATGAGCAGGTTGGAAAAGCATCTGGTCAAAGCTCGTACGAATGTTTTGGACTTTGTCGAAAAAGAAAGAGGAGAAGACTTTGGGGAGTTCAGATAAAGTGTAGGCAGAAGGAAGAGGAGTCTTTTTTTGCAGTACCAAGAAGATTTGACATGATAGAATAAAGAGATTTGTTGGATGTGGCATCGAGAACTTGAGAAGAAAAGAAGTTTGTCTTCGCTGATGAGATCATATGTTTGACTTTATTTTATTTGTTTTCGGAAGAACTGATTGAGGACTTTCAGTTTTGTTGCTCGCCATCGCCTATCCAACTGGCGACGTTTGCATTTTGCAAGTCGAATGTCCTGTGTACAGTATGGGGCGGAAGGTCTATCACGAAGCATGCGGGTAGTGGGGGGTGCATGTTCATCCAGCAGTTCAGAGAGAACAGTGATGTAATGTGTGGAGACGTCGGTACAGGAAGAAATTTTGGAAAGACGTTCAACAGCTTGAGAAGAAAAAGTGTTGATGTTGATGGGTTTTAGATTGCGACGAGTAAATGATTTTTTGGTTCTGGTAGGTTTTGAAATATTAAGCGAGAATACAACATCAGAATGGTCAGAAGAAAGTTCGTCAGTTGCAGTCACTGACGCAATCATGACATCAGTCTCGTGTGATGAGCCAGTCCAACGTATGGCCAGATCTGTGTGTTGGTTCTGTGACGAGCTGAGATAGAGAATGAGTGGACAGAGATAGACATAGGCGTTTGACATCAGTGGAGGTTTGGTGTCGAAATGAAAGTTGAAATCTCCGAGGATGATAAGTTTGCCAGAACGAAGGTTGTAGTGATCAAGTAGTGTTCGGAACTCATCATGAAACAGGGAAGACGTTAGGTTATTTTTACGACTATGAGGAGGACGATAGAGACAACAGAAAATGATTGAGTGACCAGGAACATTGAGAGTGACTTAGAGCATTTCAAAAGTATCATGTGGAAAGGCGTGGTTATGGGAGAAGGAAAAGGAAGACTCCAAGATGTCTCTGTAGACGATGGCGATGCCACCTCCACGAGACAGTCGAGGAAGTGACTTGGTTTTGTATCCGGGGGGGGGGGGAGGGGGGAGGGGGGGGGTCATTTGTTTCAGTTTGGGTTCATGACCTTGTGATTTTAGCCAGGTTTCGGTAAGAAATACGATATCAAAGTTATTTTCAAAAATATAATCAGGAATAATAGTCAGTCTTTTGATCAGGGCAGATAGGTTGAGCATTGAACAGGCAGGCATGAAAGAGATCAGAGGCAGGCTGAGAGAAATTTGATGGTGAATCAGGTGAGTCAGACAGACAGGCAACGGAAAGAGACGATGGTGACTGAGCAGTGGAGGACAGTGGGAAGGAAGAGAAAGGTCCGGGAGTTGAGACAGGTGTGGAAGGGGTAGAAAGCAGACCAGAGCCAATCACTGGGGATACACCACAGTTTGGAAAAGTGTCAGAGAGGACAGTGGGAAGGAAGAGAAAGGTCCGGGAGCTGAGACAGGTGTGGAAGGGGTAGAAAGCAGAGCACAGCCAATCACGGGGGATACACCACAGTTTGGAAAAGTGTCAGAGAGGACAGTGCGGCGGGAAGCAGAGGAGTCATCTTGAACATGAATGTTGAGGTTGTCAGTGACAGTCACAGCAACAGCAGGGCCGACACTGGAGACAGGACGATCAGCACGGGGGACAGGGCCCCACAAACGGTGAAGTCTGCCCGTTCTGGTTCCTCTCTTCGTCTTTGGTCTGACGATGCCCAGACTGATGATGATGCGCTGAGTCGTGTCAATGCGAAGTGGGTGTTGCTTCACCCATCACATCGTTGACAGCAACGCCACAATGTTATTGACGTTCGACATGGTGACAGTGCCACAACGAGCGCAGAAGTCAGACGGTATGAGAGGGCTGGGCACGTGAAAAACGTGCCAAATGGCGGAGAGTGTCGTAGGCAGGGTGAAGATGGTCGCTGACATGACGATTAGGGTCAGGTGAGTAGCATTCATTTGTCAGTTTGTAAATAAACACACAAACACAAAGATTATGAAATGTCAAACTGTTACAAAAGTAAACAAAAACGATAAAGACTGTTCCGACCTTGAAATACGACGAATGCAAAAGTAAAAAATTATAAATTGCAACTTTAGCCGGGTTTTCGCGTGCTGCGTCACACACACACACACACACACACACACACACACACACACACACACAATCTGCTTGGTCACAGACTGCAAACAACAACATATATATATATATATGTGTGTGTGTGTGTGTGTGTGTGTGTGTGTGTGTGATGTAGAAATACGATACTGGCAAGAAAAGTTCAAGAAGCAATAAAGAGAAGGAAAAGAAAAAGGGAGGGAATAGAAATTGAAAAAGAAAGAAAGAAAGAAAGAAAGAAAGAAAGAAAGAAAACAAAACCATAGAGCGCGTAGCCCCTGACAAATAAACGACGTGCACCTGCAAGATGAGTTTCTTGTATACAGATGAAGTGTATGTGTCCCCTCCTCAGGAATTCCTGCAGCTTAGGCTTCTTGTTACGTAAGCCCTCATCATTCCATTGCGCAAATACAAATGGAATAGCTGATGCGTTTGACAGGGTTACTTGGGGTTGGCTGATATTTTGCCATGTGGAATGGCATGAGGAACTGCCCTGGAACAGTTTAAAGATGCGGGGCAGTTCCTCCATTTCATATGGACTGGTTAGCTTCACTCAGCTTACGCTTCTTGGATGGACATCCAGCTTCCAACAGTTACTGCATCTGATCCTGGTGCATTGCTACAGGACAGTTGCTGGATGGCTTTTCTGACTTCCTCTTCCGTGGAGAGGTTGGCAAGGTCCTGACAGATCTCCATCTGCGGTGGACGTGCAATGACCTCATTATTGACTGCGGAAAACACACACACACACACACACACACACACACACACACACACACACACACACACACACACACACACACATGCACACGCACACGAATACAACATACACGAGATTTGTATTAATTTCACTGACTGTGTATGGGGTGTGTTATTGTCATGTGCTGCGTTTTAGGTCTGAGGTAGCGTTAGCTGTGTGTGATTATTTAATCGGGTGTATCTGTTTTAAAATGTACGTGTATGTGATGTATATGCAGCTATATGTCATACTTTGACATTTATATATATAGTCTGTTTACTGTCCTCTTATCTTTTCATAGCAATTCTATTTTATGTACTGGTTTACTGAATTGGGTATTTACGTAATCTTCCCTGTTTCACATGAGCTTATACATATATGTTATTATCATTATTATTATTATTGCTGTTGCTCTTCTTGTTGTTGTTGTTACCTATTTGATATTATTATCATTATCATCATCATCATCACCATCATTATGACAGTGATGATGATCATTACAATCCTTCTTCTTCTTCTCATTATTATTATTATTATTATTATTATTATTATAAAAATAGTGGTTGTTGCTGCTGTGGTTGTTGTTGCAGTAGGTGTAGTAGTATATCATTAGTATTGTTGTTGTTGTTTTTGTTGCAGTTGTCATCAAAATCATTGTCAATATTTTTTTGTTTTTTTTTTTTTTTTTTTCCTTCTTTTTTTTCCAGTTGTTTCTATTGTGATCATTTTCAACCATCTTTCTTTCCTTCACGTATTTGTTTGCTACAGTATACCACCACCCGACCCCACCCCCTTCCATCTGCAGTGAACTGACACGTCATTTTGTGACCCTCCCACAGCGGATGACCCTGAAGAACTCCTCCCTGAACCTCCGCCCTGTCAGACAGTACAGGTAAAAATTGATGGCACTGTTAGAATCGGCTAGCAGATAGCAGACGGTGTAGGTAAGGTGAGCCTTGGCGTACTCGTAACCAGAAACCTCCCTGTACTCATAAGCGAAATAAGACAGGATGTAGTTGATAGACACTGGTAAGGTCAAAACGATGAAGGCGATGGACACTACAATAACGGTCACAGTCACAGAATTGGCCGTTCTTTGACGCGCCAAGATCTGTTCACTGTTCCCTTGATTCAACTTTTCACGAATGTCTTTCACCGAATGAAACAATTTCCTGACCAGCACACAATTTCCGAGCACAAGACAAAGGAACGGGAGCACAGAATAAATCGTAAGTTCGATGTAAGTGAACACACCGGAGACAAAGCTAATATAGTTTCCTGCTTTCATCGAGCATCGATAACTGGTATCACCGTCTGAAGAAACCAGGTCCATGCCGAAGAGGTAGTGTGCATAAAGAGCAGCAAAGAACAGACCGATTCCGGTAATAAGACCCAGGACTGCACGACGCGAGCAGAGCACGTTGACACGGTGTGGCCACACTACAGACATCGCCCTGTGAAGGGTTAAACACACCAGATACCAACAACTCACAGTCCCAGACCCCGTGTACATCCAGATGATAAGTTTGCAGGCAACACTGCTTGAATCCTGCAGGCGATAGTGGAAAGTGAAAAATACCCATTCTGTAAAGAACGAAAAAAACAGAACGATCAGGTCCATGACAGCCATGGCAGTGAAGTAATAATTGATGACAGTGTCACCTGACGTCATTCTGTGCATAATGACGATGGTCATGACGTTTCCGAAGAGTCCCAGGAAAATGATGATGGGGCAACAGATGGAGAACAGGTAATTGGCGATGTTGTAAAGTGGAATGGAGTCCAATGGTATCTCTTCTGAGGGTCTGGTACTATACTCTCCTGTGATGGAGTCATTCTGGGAATCCGGAAACACAGAAACTACGTCCATCGGTGACCTGAAAAAATGCATTACATTTTTTTCCCCATATGACATGATCATAGATGAAAGCAATTGCGGGTGATAACTAAACAATGCTTTTGTCACTGGAAATAATTTTTACAAATATCGAAATGGGAAATTAATGCAAAATGGCAATCCTTCGAAGACTGCATTTTTAGGAGAGGAAGGGGCCTTTGGTTGGCACTTGAATTCTCTGTTTGAGACAAGCAGTTGTAAGCCTGATATGACTGCTGTTTGGTCTCTTACGAATTCCTCAGATATCTTGGCATTTGCAGTGAACAATCATCCCCTGTAGCAAGTGACCCAGAGTCACCAAATATTAGTTTGGCAGCGTTCTCAGTCATCGTGGGCAAACGTTACAATCCTATGACTTCCCCCAAAACAGCCAAAGAACGAGGAAGTAAAAATAGGATGAGAACAGAACATATGTATTGTGAAAAAGAAATAACAGTAACTAATGGTATACCTAGTAAATGATTCATCTTTGCACCAAATGCTTGGAGAACCGGAAAAGGACGGAAGGGAGGTTACTTTTGTATGCCAAACACGAGTGGTCAGTTCAGCTCAACTCAGCTGTTATAAGTGGAGCATTGTCAGGCAATCAAAAACTCACACAGGATAAGTGTTGTGTATCGAACCCTTCACTTGGATCTCAAAAGAGATGCTATCCGCCACTGGCTGACCAAATTAAGTTCGTACAAAATCTGATTGAGAAAGAAAACAAGGGCAGGTAACAACGGGTGCAATAGCCGAATGGTTAAAGCGCTGGACTTTCAATCTGAGGGTCCTGGGTTCGAATCTCGGTGCACATGATGGGTAAAGGATGGAGATTTTTCCGATCTCCCAGGTCAACATATGTGCAGACCTGCTAGTGCCTGAACCCCCTTCGTCTGTATGCGCACGCAGAAGATAAATACGCACGTTAAAGATCCTGTAATCCAGCGTTCGGTGGGTTATGGACACAAGAATATACCCAGCATGCACATCCCTGAAAACGGAATATGGCTGCCTACATGGCGGGGTAAATAAAAAAAAAGGTCATACACGTAAAATGTTACATGTCTGTCTGAGTGTCTATGTGTGTGCGTCTGAAATCTGATTGAATGACACAGGAAACGAATGATGAGCGCCCAGTGGCAGCCGTCAGTCGTCTCTACCCAGGTAGGCAGCCTGTGGTGCAAATGTCCCCGTGTATGTAAAGCGCTTAGAGCTTGGTCTCTGACCGAGGATAGGCGCTATAGAAGTATCCACATCAATCAATCAATCAACTGAACAATTCTTTCGTTATTTCAAAATAATTTGATAAAGATAAAAAAAAAAGGGGGGAAACGTAAAATTGAAAAATCCTTCTGATGGTCCGATAGTGGGGCCACTTGAATTTTCTCTGGGCACTAAACAATTCTTTCTTTATTTCAAAATAATTTAATAAAGATTAAAAAGGGAAACGTGAAATTGAAAAATGCTTCTGAGGCTGCAATTGGGGGGCCACTTGAATTTTCTCTGGGCCATTTCCATGCCTGACATCACTGCAGTTACGTCCTGTATGGCCTCCTAAGAAAGCTAGGCACTGGCAGTGAACAATCCTCCCCAATGGCAAGTGATCCAGAGACACCTTCTTCTTCCTCTTCTTCTGCATTCGTGGGCTTCAACTCCCACGTTCACTCGTATACGCGAGTGGGCTTTTTACGTGTATGACCGTTTTTACCCCGCCATGTAGGCAGCCATACTCCGCTTTCGGGGGTGTGCATGCTGGGTATGTTCTTGTTTCCATAACCCACCGAACGCTGACGTGGATTACAGGATCTTTAACGTGCGTATTTGATCTTCTGCTTGCTTATACACACGAAAGGGGTTCAGGCACTGGCAGGTCTGCACATATGTTGACCTGGGAGATCGTAAAAATCTCCACCCTTTACCCACCAGGCGCCGTCACCGTGATTCGAACCCGGGACCCTCAGATCGAAAGTCCAACGCTTTAACCATTCGGCTATGGCACCCGTCATCTAGAGACACCAATCATAGTTCAGTGATACTCTAAATAATACTGAGAAAAGATACAATCCAGTGATTTCCCAAAGTAGTACCCTGAAAATGGTTCAAAGAACAGGAAGAAAATTTAATTAAGGAAACAAAATATACTAAGAAATATACCGTAAATAGAGATGCAATGGAAACTAATAAAATGCCTCATAAATCATGTAGCTTTGCGCCTTATTCCGCGGGATTTGAAAAGGATGTAGGAGAGGTCAGAAATGTATGTAAAGCATAAGTGGTCAGCTCAAATCAGGCTGTTATAACCCAAGCGTTGACTGGCAAACAAGTATAGGCACAGCAAAAAATCAGAAAACGTTTTTTTTTGACAACGAACAAGGCAAAGACGAAAAAAATCCGTTGAGGTGAAAGCACGAGCGTTTCCTCTCAACAGGGTGTTGCAGAGTGCCTTGAAAGCAGCGGCATTCATTTTATTAACCTCTCTCTCTCACATACAAACAAGCACACACACACACACACACACAGAGAGAGAGAGAGAGAGAGAGAGAGAGAGAGATTCACACGCCCATACAAACATCGCACACACTTACACACATACACGCATGCGCGTGCGCGCACACAAACCCACACATACACATAAACACTCACATGCATACACACACACACATAAATACACATACTCAAGCACGCCCATACAAACGCATATAACATGCACATACACACATGAACGCACACGCGCACACACACACACACACACACACACACATACATGCATGCACACACACACACACACACACACACACACACACACACACACACACATATATAATACATGCACACATACACATCAACAAACAGACACACATGCGTGCGCACACACATCAACACACAACACACACATACAAGCATGCACACACACTCGCACACACGTGCATGCGTGCACACACACACACACACACACACACACACACACACACACACACACACACACACACACACACACACACACACACACACACACACACACACACTGCCATAATCAATCGATCTGCGAAGTTTGAACACAAACACACAGAAAGCCCCACATGATTCTACGTAAGACACAAAGAGAACTATTGTGAGTGATGATGGCTGGGTGAGTGAGGGGTGGGCGCGCGGGGGTTAGGGGGTGGGCGTGGTGTTCATGAAAGGACAAACAGACTAAGAGAGAGGACTGGTCTAATCAATGACTTAATTAGTTCTGTGACTGCGGTTGTTTTTGGTTCTGTAAATTGCAGGTTTTGAATTATCTTTTATTTCCATTTATATCATTAATTAATGTACAGATGCGTTCTTTGTGGAAAACAAGTTGTCATGTGCGCCACACAATGATTTCATTTGTGGAGATAATAGTGTGACCTCTCTCTCTCTCTCAGTGTTTGTGTGTGTGTGTGTGTGTGTGTGTGTGTGTGTGTGTGTGTGTGTGTGTGTGTGTACATACGTGCATATGTGTGTGTTTGTGGTGTGTGTATATGTGTGTGTAGGCGCGTACGTGTGTGTGTGTGTGTGTGTGTGTGTGTGTGTGTGTGTGTGTGTGTGTGTGTGTGTGTGTGTGTGTGTGTGACTTCAAAAGTGTGAGCGAGCGTGCGCATACTTATGTCTATGTGTAAATGGACAGATGGAAAATGATTTAATGTATTTGTGCGACTGAACGTTGTATCTCCTAATATCACTTTTCGTTGTGTTTTTTTCTTTTCTTACTTGTCACGGCTATTTCATGATAATAACAATTAGTATTTATATAGCGCTGAATTTCGTGCAGAGACAAATCAAAGCGCTTTCAAACCAGTCGTTCACATACATACATAACTCTGAACTTGAGAAGCTATCTAGGAAAAAGGTGGGTTTTAAGGCCAGACTTGAAAGAGAGTGTGAAGACCTGACGTAGAGAAAGAGGAAGTTCATTCCAAAAGCAAGGCCCATAGACAGATAAAGAACGGCGGCCGACAGTGGAGTGTTTGAATCTGGGTATGCGTAAACAGAGTGGGTCCGAAGCCGATCGTGGAGAGCGAGATGGGGTGTAGACGTGAAGGCAGCCACAGAGATAGGAAGGGGCAGATTTGTGAATACATTTATAACATAAAGTGCTGATCTTGTACTTTATTCTTTGTGAGACAGGGAGCCAGTGGAGATGTTGCAAAAGAGGAGTGATGTCTTCAGATCTTTTCTTTCTGAGGAAAAGTCAGGCAGCAGAGTTTTGTACGCGCTGAAGGGACTGAATGGATGAAGCAGGCAAACCAGATTATATGATTGGTTCTTTGCAAACTGGGTTCAGCATGTGAGTTACTGTGTTTAGTGTCTGTTCTGGCTTTGTTATTTGACTGTGAACAGCGAATAAGAATCAGTTAATTCCGGATGTTGTGCTAACTTTGTGTGTGTTACTCAGCATAGCGGAAAATAGGCACTGAAGAAATGAATTCCTCCAGTTTCATGTAAAAGGTGTTCCTGTCCTCTTAACTGGCCTGTGTACGAAACCTTGAAATATGAATTTATATGTAGTCATGCAGTATGAAACTAACCCTCATGTTTACTTACATTACATGTTTTCAGTGGTGAATTCCAGAGAATGAAAACTCAGTATAGTTTTAACTTTTGTTAACTTTTAGATAAAATGCTGTTGCCTTCAACAAGAAAAAAAATTCAGGTTAGAAGTCACATAGATTAAGTTTACTTTTTTTTTCAGTCCAATTTTCCTTTGCGATCTTCTTGTTTATAGTAATGCATTTCTCCTTTCCTTTCTCACTTTTCTTTTGTTTTTTTGTTTTTTTTTAAACATTTTTTAATTCCATTTTGGTAGGTTGACATTTTACAACAACAACAGCATCTTAATGGACATTTATAAAGAAGAAAAAACAAACAAAGAACAAAAAACAAACAAACAAACACCATAAATACTTTGATAGAAACAGCCAAGCAGCTGGATTATACACTGGTTGGTTATCATCATGGAGTATTATCATTCATTTCTTAAGATCTTACACAAGCTGTCAAGGAATACAAACTGTCAAATATCTTAGAACACGTTTACGGAAAGTGAACACCTCAATCATTTCTTATAAATATCAATAAAAAGAAAATAAATATGGGTGGTTATTTTTCGTTAATCATGAACAGGTTACTAATCATTTGTGATCAATAATTTGTAAGGCAGCCATCTGGCAGAGAAAATGGTATGGTTAAAGTTAATATATGCATTATATTCTTCAATTCTATATCGAGTTTTTAATTTGTTCAAAAAAACTGATATTTGTGGAAAGCTGTCTTCAATTTTATTATAAATATAAGTAATACTTTGCAAACAATATTATAAAACACAAAACAGCATCAGTTGTTATTGTCACATCATGTCCAAATAGCACAAGTGATTCTGTTAACTTTAAATTTCCTGCGTTTACACATCTCTCTTTTATCAAGTCCGTTAAAGCGTTCCAAAACATTTGCACATAATTACATTTCCAAAAAGCATGATCAATACTGTCTTTGTGTTCTCTACAAAAACTACAGTTGTTATTATCCGTAACACCAATTTCTTTTAAAACAATTTTTGTACATAAACATCGGTGTATTATTTTCAGCTGAAACCATTTCAGCTTTACATCAACTATCTTGTGTGCATGCGTAAAACAAGATTTCCAGTTTTGATCCAACAGTTTGGTTTCATATCATTTTCAATCAACACATCATAATATGGTCTTGAGCCTTTAGAAACAGAAAACAAGTGTTTGAAGCAGAGCGAAGTATTTGTGTGTCTGTTGCTATCCACATGAATATTATGCTTTTTAACTAATTCGTTTATTGTTGATTTATATCCAGCATAAGTAAGGAAATCAATGTGCAAATCATATTTTTCTTTGAAGCGTACATATGAAAAAACTTTACCATCATCATCAAAAAACTGTGCAAGACAATACACATCATGATTACTGAGCAGTCTGGATATAATACACCTTTTACCAATTTGAACACGATTATTATAACACAATGGCTCTGCAAGCAGTTCCGCTGAGTTTTTTGGTTCACATTTATAAAAGAAAATCTTATAACTTTCAAACACATTTGTCCAGAACTGGTTATATTTGGCAAAATTTAAGATAAACTCTGGACCATATTTATCAATAGCTGGCCATTGTGGGAAGTTACACAACAAGAGGTGCTTCCACTTGTGATTTGAATTTTCAGCTTTACGAATCCAGGAAAGCTTTAAAGATAAGGCAAACAATTTAACATCAGGAAGACCGATGCCACCATTTTTTACACTTTTATGAGCAGTTTTACGGCTAATTTTATCTGGTTTATTGTTCCAAACAAACTTATAACAAATATGTTGACATGTATTACCAGTTGCTGGTAACGCAACACCAACGAGCGGCCTACATCTAGGAAAATCGGAAATCCTCAGAAAAGTCAAAGAATACCCAAAAGAACAGGTACAAGGCCATCACACCATCGATCGCCTCAAAGAAATAGAAGCAGAGAGAGGGAGCGGCCGCAAATCTAACATGAAAGGTAGAGCACGATGCTTTGCAAATCAAACAAATATTGGCATCATTTCCAAACCAACATTGCGCAAATTTCTTCAAAACGGAACAGAGTCTCTGTGGGCCTTTCCAAATACAATAGACCGAGCAACACACTAGACGCCACGTTCTTGGCATCAGAGATCTTTTCCCATCCCTCTTGCGGCCAGTCAGTGGCGGCTGTGTGTGTTTGTGTGTATGTGTGGGTCTGTGCTTTTGAGTGCGTTTGTGAATGCGCGAGAGTGAAATTGTACACAAGTGTCAGGAGAGATATGTGTACGTGTGTGTGTGTGTGTGTGTGTGTGTGAGGGGAGGTGGGAGTGCGGGGGGAGGTGGGGTAGAGGATGAGGTATGTGAGTGTATGCATGCCTACACTGTGGGAGCAACAGGATATTGGAACGTATATATATATATATATATATATATATATATATATATATATATCTTTGTATGTACGTGTGTGGGGTTGGGGGTGGGAGATATGGGCGTATGTGTGTGTGCTTGTACAAGTAAGTGTTCATCTCTGTGAGTGTGTGTTTGTGTGTGTGTGTGTGTGCCGTGGAAGCTGCGATACGTAGACTAGAAATGAGTGTGTGGAGGAGGGGGTAGAGGAGGTGCAAGGTAATGTGTGTGTGTGTGTGTGTGTGTGTGTGTGTGTGTGTGTGTGTGTGTGTTGGAGCTCATGTACGTTTATATGTATTTGACTGTGCTTTCATATGTGCTTGTACAAGTAAGTGTTCATCTCTGTGAGTGTGTGTTTGTGTGTGTGTGTGTGTGTGTGTGTGCCGTGGAAGCTGCGATACTTAGACTAGAAATGAGTGTGTGGAGGAGGGGGGTAGAGGAGGTGCACGGTAATGCGTGTGTGTGTGTGTGTGTTATATGTATTTGACTGTGCTTTCATATATGTGAAACTGCATGTCTGGTGCATTTCTGTTATGCATGTGTGGGTGTATGTGTGAATGTGTGTCTTCATATTTTACATTTATTTGCTTATTTATCACCATTGTTGTCTTATTTATTTATTTATTTATGTTGTATTATTATCATTTTATTAGTATTACTAATATTATTACTACTACCTTTTTCTATATTATAAGTATTATTTATTTATTTATTTATTTATTTATTTATTTATTTATTTATGCAAGCTTATCTATTATTTATTCCCCCGTTGTTGTTTTTTTGTTTTTGATTTTTTTTGTTTTTGTTTTTTTGTGTGTGTGTGGTTGTTTTTTTTTGGTTGTTTTTGTTTTGTTTTTGTTTTTGTTTTTCAAGGCCTGACTAAGCGCGTTGGGTTACGCTGCTGGTCAGGCATCTGCTTGGCAGATGTGGTGTAGCGTATATGGTTTTGTCCGAACGCAGTGACGCCTCCTTGAGCTACTGAAACTGAAACTGAAACTGACATGTATTAAAAAATGTATCCGGTGGGTTTGGCAAAAGTAACCACAGATGAGTCAGTTTGGAAAGAATAACAGATTTCAGAATTGCTACTCTGCCTAGAGGCGTTAACTGGCGTTTTACCCATATCTTATACAAATATCTTATTTCTGCTAATCTCTCTGAATAGTTTATAGTTACACATTCTTTTAAATCATTAGTAAACCAAATCCCTAAAATTCGGAATCTTGTAGGATTCCAGTCCATACCTAAATGTTCCATATAACGCGTCTTAGAATTCTTTTTGCTCCCTAACCAAATAGCACTAGTTTTGCTTGAATTCAAATAGAGACCTGAGACACAGCCAAATTTATCAAGAGTTGTAACACAACATTCAAAAGATTTCCTATCCCCAGCAAGTAGAAATTCTGTATCATCAGCATATTGGGTCAGTTTATTCTCAACATCGTTAATTTTTATTCCTCGGATATCCGAATTTTCCCTTACCATTATAGCTAATATTTCTACACACATTAGAAATAAATAAGGTGATATAGGGTCTCCTTGTCTGCAACCTCTCTTAACTTCAAACCAGTCAGAGACCTGACCATTCACAATCACACATGACTTAATATTTGTGTAAAATACACTAATCCATCTACACATATTTTCTTTGAACCCAAATGCCTTTAACACTTTAAACATGAAATCCCAATTTATTGAGTCAAAAGCCTTTTCGAAATCTATGTTCAGTAATAAACCAGGTAGATTATGTTTATCTAAGTAAGCTATGATATCATATATCAACCTCAAATTATCTCCAATGTATCTATTTCTAATAAACCCTGTTTGATCTTCATTAATAATGTTAGGTAATACTGGTTTCAAGCGGTTAGCAATACAAGATGACCTACTTTTCTTTTGTTGTTTTCATCTCCTTTAGTTGTGGCACAATGGCTTCAAGACCTTCTTCATGCACATGAAGTCGGGTGAATTTTCCCCGTGGAATTGTTCAGAGATGTCAGGGTCTTTCATTTTATTTGAGTCTGCTGTTTTTCCCTCATTTGTTGTACCTCAGCCGTACGTTCATGATGACAGTGTCGTGGTTACTGCAAAGATCAGAGTTTGGGGAGTACCATGTCCATCATCGGGATGCTTTCCTCGCGCTGGGACTAGACGGCGTAGGGGCGCGTCCCCCGGGTGGCGGATGGGGGAGCCCTCCCTTTGGGGGTTGCACCAAATGATATGGAATAAGGTGCCGTGGACCCACATAGTCTAGGAGAAGGACAACTCTGATTTCAAACCCGGGCAGATGGAGTCCGATCGCCTCAGCAGGCAGTCCTTCCATGAGAAGGAAAACTCCCAAGAGAAAACCCGGCCAACTGTAAACCGTTACCAGAACAGATCACCGAAGACGGCGCCACAGTGGCCTCTCTAAGGGGCGTGATCTTGTCAAAACCGGCTGTGCACGCACTCTACGACACATGGCTACGCAGTCGACACATCGGGACGCTTTATGCTGACTAACAGTGGCAAGGACCAGGTCTTCTTTGGCATCAGTACCAACCGTGGCATTCCAGTCACCCTGAATGATGACGATATTTTTCTTGTTGACCTTGTTAATGATCCATATACATGTTTGTCGTCCACTCCAGAACCGGCCCTTCTTCTGTCTGTACCTCTCCGTTGTTTTTTCCATCTAGCTTCACAGAGGCCGAGGATGTGCCAGGTGTATCTGTCCATCTCGTGAGTCAGTTCTGTTAGTGCCCCAAACTGTCAGAGTGTTATTGCGTCGTGGCAAATGTGATGGTGATTTTTCCACGGATATTCTGTGGTTTCCCCAAGATGGTGTGGTCATTGTTAACCCGGATTGCGAATGTGTTTGTATTTGTATTTTCTTTCTTTTTTTATTACAACAGATTTCTCTGTGATCCGATATGATCTTTGGACGTTTTTTCTTCATGACGTGACATGTCATGGGCAAGTCAAATCTGGCGGAGCTCATCCCACCCTGTATGAGATTTCCGTGCTCGGTTTACTCCCTACATGCAGCAGGTAGCACTGGGTTACATGGTTACAGAGGAGAACCTCTAACCTGACCTGACGAATAAGTCCTGGGTAATTATTGCCTCACTTTATAATTTTGGGAAGGGTTCAGTTCGCCTCTTTCATTTGTGTCATTTGTAACGCAGATTTGTTCAGAGAATGCTTAGAAATATTTCCCAAACCAGGTGCGAAAAAAACACAAATTGCGCAAAAATCTCAACTCAGGAGTTAGTGCCATGAACCAATGACAGCCAATGACTAAACCACATCTGACGTTTAAAGGGATATTCTTTATAAAAGAAACAAACAAACAAACAAAAAAAAACAGATGCCTGACCTTCGCATAAACCCAATGCCAATGTCCACCAGGAAAATATCCCCATTGAGAATTTCGACAGTTTCTGAAGGAAGTCTGACGGAGCCACGTTGATGCCGTTGATCCCACACGACTTTCTGCTCAATCTCCCTAAGTCGTCTGGTGAGGAAAAAAACCAGCAGAAAATTCGATGACTTCATCCAGGAGGCCAGACTCATTCTCCGTCTGCAGCCCCTGAATGATGCAGCATCCGCTCTCTGGCTGATCGCAGCCCCTGCATGCAGTGTTGCCAGGAGATCATCAGGCTTCAGAAGTGGACGTTCCAACCCAAGTCTTCCACATTCTGGAGGAGAACTGGGGAGAGCAGCGGGACACCACAGCTCGTGCTGCACCTTCACCAGAGACCTGCCAGTGATACGCTCGGAAGATGGTGGAGGGGGAGGAGGGGGGTCGGGTGGGGGGAGGTTTGGGGGGGGGGGGGCAGTAGGAGGCTCATTCCAGACACCCCTGACGCCACCTTTGGGATGGCGAAAGATGTCCAGCAATGGATGCGGGAGGACACACACACACACACACACACACACTTTCTCTCTTTCTGTCTGTCTGTCTATCACACACACACACACACACACACACACACACACACACACACACACACACACACACACACACACACACACACACACACACACACACACACACACACACACACACACACACACACACACACACACACACACACTTTCTCTCTTTCTGTCTGTCTATCACACACACACACACACACACACACACACACACACACACACACACACACACACACACACACACAAAGCATAATCTACAACGCAGTGAGTTACATCGTTTTAAACATACTTTTTGTGAAAATAAGATATTTACAGGTGGATGGAAGAATACCAAATCATTTCGTTAATTGTTAGCTTTACACGTCTTCAATTAATTCGTTTTAAAAGAGGCATCAGATAGTAGTTTCAACTGATTAAAATGAATGAACACACACTACCTGTCCAAGCTTAACTCTCCATACGAACGGCGAAAGAGACGACGTTAACAGCGTTTCACCCCAGTTACCATCATCAAAATATTGCAAGCGGAAGGCTCTTATACTGAACAGGTGAATGTTGACAAAGAATACCACAATTCTGAGACGGAAGCTAAAGGTTGGGTCATTCAGACACCCACTGGAAATCCGAGGGGTCTGTGTAGAGGAGAAGAGAGGACTGGCCGTACTGAGTGAGTTAAAATTGTCCTTGATTTGGATGCCAGGGGAAAGGTCGAGTTGGCAACCGGTATTCGAAAGAGCTGATGTAGGTTTGGTTTTGCGCTTGTGCACGGATATCACAGATTGACATAAGTATACATTTGGGCCAACAGCAAAGTGAGAGCTGTATTATCAATGGTTTCTCCAGTCAACGGGAAATCACTTACAGCTTAGTCTTTTGTGAAGGACTATGACTCTCAAACTAGGAGGCAAAATTGCACTGGCTCTTAGTGCTGCAGCCTTAGGGGCTGGTTGGCCTTTGGGAACCATCCCAACGCCGACTGTCCTAAAACCCTCTTGGCCGAGAGAGTGGGGGTGTAACTTGGGCAAGACACTCTCCACTATAATCAAATTCTAGCCCAAATAGTCGGAACAGCAGTTGCCTCCTCTGCTGTTCTGATGGTCATACTCGGACACGACTGACTATCATATGTGCACGGAGCTTCTTGTATGTGTTGGAGACTCTCTGGTTTTGACATCTCGAGATCGGAAGCCTCAGGTGACTGGACGGAGTAAGAGAACAAAAAGAGTAACTTCTCAAAAGCCTTTGACACGCTATCAAGGAATTGTATAAAACAAGCACTTGGCATTTTTAATTTTGGTCCAAGATTCGCAGGTTTAATTGCAACTGCAATGAGAAACACGGAAAGTTGTATACACAATGGCGGCTGGCTATCTGACTAGTTCCCAACTGAAAGAGGAATAAGACAAGGATGTCCACTCAGTCCCCTCCTTTTTGTTATAGCTGTAGAAATCCTTGCCATCCGAATCAGAAACAACAAAGAAATTGAAGGAATCAAACTCTCACATCAAAGCTTCAACGACAAAGGTCAACCTCATATTTCCAAAACAAAGCAATTTGCAGATAACGTTACTGACGCAAACAGTTAGAAATGAAAAAGATATACAGATAGCCATACATACTATCGACGAATTCGAAAGCTTTTCAGGACTAAAACTTCATAAAAAATTAGTCAGAAGGAATATGGTTGGGTTCAAGGAAAAACGAAGTTGCAACCTATAATAGCATACCTATGAAATCTGATAAAATAAAAGCTTCTGTGTATATATTTTTCAGCAGACAGATAAATTTCGGAAATTGAAGAGAACTGGAAAGCTAGAATAGATACAGTAATTAGAACTATTAA
>NC_134910.1:7404940-7407440 GCF_041734735.1 Babylonia areolata | reverse complement strand
CTGTTGCGGGGCAGTTCCTTCATTCCACATGGACTGGAAAAGCTCACTCACCTTCTGCTTCCTCAGTGGGGTTCCTGCTTTGTAGACTTCTGCAGGGAATGCATCTGATCCTGATGCTTTGCTACAGGATAATTGTTTTATAGATTTTTTTCTGACTTGCTCTTCTGTGAGGAGGTTACAGAGGTCATGACTGATGTGCGGTAGGCAGACAGCGGCCTCATCATTGATTGTGGCAGAACAGTTGAGGGCCTGTTTGAAGTGTTCAGCCCATCTCTTCAAATCTGCTTCTTCTCCGTCAGCAGCTGAGTCCCGTCTTCACTGAGGAGGTGGGAAGGAGCAAGAAGACTGTAGTCCATACACATCCTTCAGTGTCGTTGAAATGTGTGGTGTCACGACTATGTGCATTGCCCTCGAATTCCTCGGCCTTATTGCTGAACAAGACATCCTGCATCTCAAAGAGTTCTTCTGCACTTTCCGCCTTGCACTTGCTGAGGCATATTCCCTTGTCTGTGATGCGAGATCATTCTGGTGCGCTCTGAACAGTTGGTGATCTCTAACAGTGATGTCTGTATCTTCTCGTCATTCCCATCGAGCCAGTCTTGACGTCTATGGATTGTTAGTACAAGGTGTTCGAGAACATTAGAATAGACTGCATCTCTGAAGGTCATTCACAGCTGTTCAGAAACTGAGCCTTTTTGCAGTCCTTTGGCCTTGGGGTCTTCTCACAGGCGGGATGCGAAGTTTGAGCTTGAATACTATGAGTCGATGATCCGTCCAGCTATTTGGCACCACACTTAGTCTTTCTTGCTAGTCCCTCTTTCTGGTGATGACATAGTCGATTAGATGCCAGTGCCAAGAGCATGGATGCATCCAAGATGTCATGTCACGGGCAAGAAGGAAGAATAGGGTGTTGGTCACGACAAGGTCGTGCATAGTGCATGTCTTGATGAGCAGCAGGCCATTGTTGGTACATTTGCAGACGGGCGCAATAGCCGAGTGGTTAAAGCGTTGGACTGTCAATCTGAGGGTCCCGGGTTCGAATCACGGTGACGGCGCCTGGTGGGTAAAGGGTGGAGATTTTTACGAACTCCCAGGTCAACATAGGTGCAGACCTGCTAGTGCCTGAACCCCCTTCGTGTGTATATGCAAGCAGAAGATCAAATACGCACGTTAAAGATCCTGTAATCCATGTCAGCGTTTGGTGGGTTATGGAAACATGAAACATACCCAGCATGCACACCCCCGAAAACGGAGTATGGCTGCCTACATGGCGGGGTAAAAAACGGTCATACACGTAAAAGCCCACTCGTGTGCATACGAGTGAACGCAGAAGAAGTTACATTTGCAGTGCCATATTTTCCACTGATTCCTTCCCGGGCCTGGTAATCTGTCCTCACTCTGGCGTTGAAATCCTCACAGACAATACGTTTCTCTGACTGTGGGACTGCTGCTATGAATGTGTGCAGTTCTTCATCCGAAATATCTTTGATGTCGTCTGGGTTGGTCACTGTTGGGGTATATACACTGATCAGTTTTATACACCTCTTGTTTCCAAGTTGGAGCTGAGGCATCATAACATGATCGTTGATGCCCTTTGGAAGTTTGGCAAGTTGAGTGAGTTGGGATCAGATGGGATCTGAGGGCGAATCCAGTGTCTGCCTCTGGCTGCTCAGTGCTGCAGTGTTCTGTCAGCTGACGTTTGTCCACTGGGCATGTTTTACTGCATGCTCTATGTTGTTGCGGGCTGGCTCTTTGATGACCAGTGCTGTTCTTCTTTCTGGTCGTGGTTTTGTCAAGCAGATAGCATGCATTCCACCTCCAAAGGTCCAGCACCTTCATTTTCGTCTTCTACGTAGTTCGACCACTTACTGGGATCCAAACTAGCCATGCTGTGCTGGCCTGGGTAAGTTGAAGCAGGCTATGTTTGAGGCACGTTTTCTAGTACCTTTACCCATGGAGGTGAGCAGAGCAATTCCTAAGGAGAACTGCTCAGACACCCAGGGGGCTGCCGAACTCCACCGCTGCTTCGTTCAAGTGGAGAACGACCCAATGCCCTGGGCCGCGTGTGTGCAGTGTATCTGCACCTGCAGCTCCACAACTCCCCCCCCCCTTCCCCTGTCCCACCCCCTACCCCCTATCGCAACAAGACATGAAGTAGCAGAATAAAGTTTGAAGTCGTGACTTGCTCTTCACTTGGATCGAACTGATGGAGAGCTGCGTAAATCATCAGCCTCACTCTCTCGTCCCAGACTGACTTTATCTGGTGGCAAGACAGAGTCGAGACGGCTGGAAATAAGTCGGGATGCAGTGGATGGCCAGCAGTGTTCGACGTGACACACAGTGCCCTGGTTGTGCTCCACTGTACTTTGCTGGGTCCCGCCTCTCTACCTGTTGAACCGCCAGATGCTGGGTTCCTCTCGGTAATCCGCCGAATCCAGTCTTCGCATGTGTAGGTGGACAAGTTCTAAATCAACCCAGGTTTGAGACCCTTTAGCATCTC
>NC_134910.1:7372440-7377440 GCF_041734735.1 Babylonia areolata | reverse complement strand
TGTTTGAAGATTTTCATGTGGCAATGTTTCGTATGATTTTCATGATGTTTCCGTTAATTGTAGTCTTTGATTCATCCGTCTATGTGTCTATTATTGTCGGTTTCATTTGCTCTGTGTCATATATTTATTCATACTTATTTTCATTTATTCTAATTGTGCGTATGTATGTGTATGCGTGTGTGAGGGCATGGTGTAAAGGAGATTCCAGCTTATCCATTCTACCCTCAATGAAACATTTGTCATTGCCATTGTCTCTCTGTCTCTCTGTCTCTGTCTCTCTTCTATGTCGACGTGTGTTTTTTTCCCCCCTCTTCTTCGTTAATTTTCAGGTGTCAGTCTCTTCATACAGTAAAAAAGGAGAGAGAGAGAGAGAGAGAGAGAGAGAGAGAGAGAGATTATACAATTATATTCCAAATGGATGAATAAAGATGTATGGCATTGTATTGTATTGTATTTTGTTTCTTCTTTGCAATAAAATGCAGTGTCTCTACTTGTTAACCCCATCACTGCCAATGTCACATTTCAGCACCGGCCAGTAGAACACCCATGTCACTGAAATGCAAACAGATCATGGCCTATTCCTCTTAGTTTTCGATGGTTGGACGAGGCGGTAATTGTTTTCTACACATCACAGGGGAATCCCCCGGCGATTCTTAGATGGCCATCTTTTCTGTGAGACTTTTGAGAATCGAGGACATTCGATTCTTGGTCAGAAGCATCACCTGCTAGGTCACTATTTCACTTCTTTTTA
Source organism: Babylonia areolata (assembly GCF_041734735.1). Lineage (NCBI taxonomy): Eukaryota > Metazoa > Mollusca > Gastropoda > Neogastropoda > Buccinidae > Babylonia > Babylonia areolata. The sequence continues at coordinate 7,376,689 of NC_134910.1, read as the reverse complement.
ACTCACTCAGTACGGCCAGTCCTCTCTTCTCCTCTACACAGACCCCTCGGATGTCCAGTGGGTGTCTGAATGACCCAACCTTTAGCTTCCGTCGTCAGAATTGTGGTATTCTTTGTCAACATTCACCTCTTCAGTATAAGAGCCTTCCACTTGCAATATTTTGATGATGGTAATTGGGGTGAAACGCTGTTAACGTCGTCTCTTTCGCCGTTCGTATGGAGAGAGTTAACAGTGGTTTTTTGTTTCTTTGTTTGTTTGTTTTGTTGTTGTTGTTGTTGTTTATACAACTCAGGAGCAGCCAGTGTGAACAGTGTGCGCTCTACAAATTTGTATTTCTGTTTTTTGTCACACCAGATTTCTGTGTGTGAAATTCGCGATGCTCTCCCCTAGCGAGAGCTCGTCGCTACACTGAGAGCGCCACCCATTTTTCTTGTATTTTTTCCTGCGCGCAGTGGTTGGTTTGTTTTGGGGGTTTTTTGTTGTTGTTGTTTGTTTGTTTTGTGTTTTTTTTGTTTTGTTTTGTTTTGTTTTTTCCTATCGAAGTGGATTTTTCTACAGAATTTTGCCAGGGACAACCCTTTTGTTGCCGTGGGTTCTTTTACGTGCGCGAAATGTATGCTGCACACGGGACCTCGGTTTATCGTCTCGTTCGAAAGACTAGCGTCCACACCAACACTCAAGGTCTAGTGGAGGGGGGGGGGAAATACCGGCGGCTGAGCCGTGATTGGAACCAGCGCGCTCAGATTCTCACGCTTCCTTGGCGGAAATAATAACCTGTCGCAATCAGCCTTTAACACCTGAACGAAAAAAAAAAAAAAAAAAAAAAACAACTAACGAACAAACAAGAAACCAATACAGAACACACGCATCGTTCACACCACAATAAAATCACACACGCGACAGAGTTTCAGTTTCAGTTTCAGTTTCAGTAGCTCAAGGAGGTATATCCATATACGCTACACCACATCTGCCAAGCAGATGCCTGACCAGCAGCGTAACCCAACGCGCTTAGTCAAGCCTTGAAAAAAAAAAAAGGTGAATAAATGATAGATAAGCTTACATAAATAAATAAATAATAACGACAGAGATGCAGAGCAACGCAACGTAAGCGACACAACGTAGTGCAATATGATGCAACAACAACAACTGCAATGCATTGCGACACAATGCAACACTGTGCAAAGCAGTGCAATGCACAGCGCAATGCAACACAACGCAATGCAATGCAATGCAATGCAATGCAATCCAACCTAGTGCAGTGCTAGCTGTGCAATGCAAAACGATGCAACAGAATACAAGGCAGCGATCCAATGAAACACACAAGTTTCAGTTTCAGTTTCAGTTTCAGTAGCTCAAGGAGGCGTCACTGCGTTCGGACACATCCATATACGCTACGCCACATCTGCCAAGCAGATGCCTGACCAGCAGCGTAACCCAACGCGCTTTGTCAGGCCTTGAGAGAAAAAAAGAAAAAAAAGGTGAATAAATAATAGATAAGCTTACATAAATAAATAAATAAATAAATAATAATTGTACTATAAAAAAGGTAGTAGTAATAAAAATAATAATAATAATAATAAATAAATAAGACAACAATGATGATAAATAAGCAAATAAATGTAAAACATGAAGACACACATTCACACATACACCCACACATGCATAACAGATATGCACCAAACATGCAGTTTCACAGATATGAAAGCACAGTCAAATACATATAAACGTACGTGAGCTCCAACACACACACACACACACACACACACACACACACACACATTACCCTGCACCTCCTCTACCCCCCTCCTCCTCCACACACTCATTTCTAGTCTATGTATCGCAGCTTTCACGGCACACACACACACACACACACACACACACACACACACACACACACATCCTAAAATGAAACATAAACACAATGCAATGAAAGAACGCAAAGGAAGGGAGGAATTTTGTTGAATGTCCCGTCACACATTTCGGTGTTTGAAGACATTTTGTTAAAGTATTTTTGAATACATTTGAGTATTATCGGTTAGAAGGGGTGGGAGATGTGGATGAATGGAGGGTTGGGGGAAACTGGGCAAATGAGGGTGAAATTTGAAAGAAATTTCTAAATACAATTACAGGAAATTGCTTAAAGAGAAGTCGTTAAACTGACAAATGAAACAACTGATAATGAATGCAAGAAGTATAAAAAAAAAATTTTTAAATCAACGTTCTCAGTAACTTGTGAAGACACACTTTCGTGTACATAAGGCTTCATCAAGCTACAGTAAAAAAAAAAAATTATATGCTTAATTGTCAAGTTACTAAAGCATATGCACTTGACATTAGAACAATACTTGGCCCGTAATGAATTTGATAATAGTCTGAGAGCTCAACTCAAAATTGGTCTGCTAATCGGACCAAAGTCTGAGAGAAAGAACGCGAAGAATGCGACAGAAATGCAATGCACGGATGTAGCACACTGTATCTTATTTCATTACATTTCATTTCATTTTTTATCCAGGTTTCCCTAAAGGCCTAAACCAAGCGCGTTGGGTTACGCTGCTGGTCAGGCATCTGCTAAGCAGATGTGGTGTAGCGTATATGGAATTATCCAAACGCAGTAACGCCTCCTTGAGAAACTAAGCTGAACACAACACACTGCAATAACATAAATAAGTAAATAAATTTAAAAAAACCTGCAACACCATACAACGAAATAATGCAACACCATCAGAACAGGCACTACCGAACACCACCGAAGTGACTTGATCAGCAGTAGTGCAGGGTCTCCTCTGGTGTGTGGCCTCCTGGCGGGCCTAACATGAATGGCTCCCTAGTGGACTGACGACACTGGGACTGTGACAGACGAACCCGGGTGTGACTGTGTTGTATGGGGGACTCGGAATGAGCAGCGTGGGATTATTGCCATTGAAATGGTGTACATAACGGGGCAGCACAAAAAAAAAAAAAAAAAAAGAAAAAAAGATGCAAGACCGTGAAATGCAATGCAATGCAATGCAATGCAATGCGATGCAACGCTATGCAACTCAAGCAAACCAACACAAAAAGCAAAAGAACACAATGCAAGACAACTTAATGTAACACTGAAGCGTCCATACCGTAAATGAAAAAAAAAAATGTGGACTGGTGGCCTAAAGGTAACGCGTCCGCCTAGGAAGCGAGAGAATCTGAGCGCGCTAGTTCGAATCACGGCTCAGCCGCCGATATTTTCTCCCCCTCCACTAGACCTTGAGTGGTGGTCTGGACGCTAGCCATTCGGATGAGACGATAAACCGAGGTCCCGTGTGCACCATGCACTTAGCGCACGTAAAAGAACCTACGGCAACAAAAGGGTTGTTCCTGGCAAAATTCTGTAGAAAAATCCACTTCAATAGGAAAAACAAGTAAAACTGCACGCAGGAAAAATACACACACAAAAAATGGGTGGCGCTGTAGTGTAGCGACGCGCTCTCCCTGCGGAGAGCAGCCCGAATTTCACACAGAGAAATCTGTTGTGATAAAATGAAAATGAAATGTTTAAATCACGAAGAAAAAAAAAGAGACATATTTCATATCAGTGAGTGCCTTGCAACATAATGCAATGATTTCTTCTTCTTCTTCTTCTGCGTTCATGGGCTGCAACTCCCACGTTCACTCGTATGCACACGAGTGGGCTTTTACGTGTATGACCGTTTTTACCCCACCATGTAGGGAGCCATATTCCGTTTTCGGGGGTGTGCATGCTGGGTATGTTCTTGTTTCCATAACCCACCGAACGCTGACATGGATTACAGGATCTTTAACGTGCGTATTTGATCTTCTGCTTGCATATATACACGAAGGGGGTTCAGGCACTAAGCGGGTCTGCACATATGTTGACCTGGAAGATCGTAAAAATCTCCACCCTTTACCCACCAGGCGCCGTCACCGTGATTCGAACCCGGGACCCTCAGATTGACAGTCCAACGCTTTAACCACTCGGCTATTGCGCCCGTCTTTAATGCAATGACGAAGCAACGCAACGCAACGCAACACAACGCAGGACCATCGCAACACCGGATCTAACGCAACACAAAATCGCCAATGGTAGGTTTACAACCGTTTTGTCTTTGTTGTGCTTTACGACAGAATAGTGTATTTTCCCGACTGGAACAGAACTGACTAATTAATAACTTCGTCCTCATCCTTGTCCAAGCTAAGGCGCAAGAGACGAATAGTTATTCAGTTCTGTATTTTTCAGGACCCATGATTATTAAGA
>NC_134910.1:7364940-7367440 GCF_041734735.1 Babylonia areolata | reverse complement strand
CACCAACAAAGGAAACCATTGTATACCAAGTCGCTGTTCACTTGTATAAAGCGTTCCAAATCCGCAGTATAGTATAAAGTTAGTTATGTTTTATTTGCGGGTTTTTTTGTTTCTTTGTTTGTTTGTTTTCTTCGCAGTACTAGATTTGAGGTGAAAGGTTTTTTGTGTTTCGCATTGTCCTGGAAAAGGTGACAGCTTATTGTATTGTAATGTGTGTTCACTGCATTCATTCTATGAGGGGGGGGCATGGCCTATATTGAATGAAAACGTTCAGTCGTTCGCTTGGTCAGTCGATTGGTCGCTAGGTCGGTCGGTCAGACTCTCTCTCTCTCTCTCTCTCTCTCTCTCTCTCTCTCTCTCTCTCTCTCTCTCTCTCTCCATATCTCTCTCACTCTTAAATATGAACCTCATCAGTAGACCACGAAGATTGTTTGTGCGTATACATACCGTTGAATATTGTTTTTTTTTTTTGGATTCCTTACGAACGAACAGAAGAATGTTGTGAAAAGCGTAAATGTTTAGGAGGGAGGGAGGGAGCGAGGAGGAGGGGGGAGGGGGTGGGGGGGTAGGGTAGGAAGCGTGTTTTCCACTTGGTGATATTATGAGCATGTTGCTGAAGTCATTTAAACCATTTGAATCTTGAATCTTTGAAGCTCTCTCTCTCTCACCCCTCCCCCTCCCCCCCCCTCTCTCTCTCTCTCTCTCTCTCTCTCTTCTTTCCAGTGCTCCAGTTATTTTGTCAGATTCGTCTTACTCGTATCAGATCCTTTTCGCGTCCATCTTGCTCCAGTTTTGGTTTTTTGGGGGGTTTTGGGGTGGGTTTTTTTTGCTATTCAAAATCACGACTTAACCTTTACGATCTTTTTTTTTTTTTTCCTCCTTTATTCCTTTCTGTTCTTACCGCCCTGGTCTCACAATGCACGCAAACACGTGAAGCAAAGACACACATGCTAACATAGCACGCACGCTTACAAGCATCTGTCTGTCCGTCTGTCCGTCTCTCTGCCTGTCTCTGTCCCTCTCTCACTACCTATAATATGTGATGGAGTCTCCCGTCAGACCGACGGATGAGTAGACAGGCAGGCTTATCTGTCGGTGTGTGTCCTCATATGGGAGAAGAGGCCGATTCTGGATGTAAACGTACACATATATCATACATATGCATATATCTCTATATGTATATATTTATTCATACACTGTATAGTATCGTATAGGTCCTTTTCGTCACAACAGATATCTCTGTGTGTAATTCGGGCTGCTCTCTACAGGAAGAGCGCGTCGCTACACTGAGAGCGCCACATTTTGTGTGTGTGTGTGTGTGTGTGTGTGTGTGTGTGTGTGTGTGTGTGTGTGTGTGTGTGTGTGTGTGTGTGTGTGTGTGTGTGTGTGTGTGTGTTTTCCTGCCTGCAGTTTTTTTTGTTTTGTTTTGTTTTGTTTTTCTCATTATTTGTTTTTCCTATCAAAGTGGATTTTTCTACAGAAGTTTGCCAGGAACAACCCTTTTGTTGCCGTGGGTTCTTTTACGTGCGCTAAGTGCATGCTGCACGCGGGGACCTCGGTTTATCGTCTCATCCGAATGACTAGTGCCCAGACCACCACTCAACGGTCTAGTGTATAAAATTATATGTGTATGTATATATACATTTACATACACATATAGATATGTATTATGTATGTATTCGTATATATAGATATGACAAACCGAAAAAAACAAGTAGAGGGGGAAGACACAAAGAAACAATGAGAGAGGGATGGTACACTTTTGCACTCACGCAGTGAGCAAAGAAAGGATCGGTGGTGGTCAGTCTTCCAAAAGTATATATATATATGCCCAACGCTCGGCTTATATCACAGATTGACATAAGTTTACATTTGGGCCAACAGCAAAGTGAGAGCTGTATTATCAATGGTTTCTCCAGTCAATGGGAAACCATTTACAGCTTAGTCTTTTGTGAAGGACTATGACTCTCAAACTAAGAGGCAAAATTGCACTGGCTCTTAGTGCTGCAGCCTTGTGGGCTAGTTGGCCTTTGGGAACCATCCCAACGCCGACTGTCCTAAAACCCTCTTGGCCGAGAGAGTGGGGATGTAACTTGGGCAAGACACTCTCCACTATAATCAAATTCTAACCCAAACAATCGGAACAGCAGTTGCCTCCTCTGCTGTTCTGATGGTCATAGTCGGACACGACTGACTATCACATATATATATATATATATATATATATATATATATATATATATATATATATATATATATATATATAACTTTACGATACATTTTGTGTTTGCGTTAATGTTTCGATGCGAGAGTAAACATAAGTGAATATCGCAAGAGTGATGTATGGTCTTGTATTTTGGTGGGTTTTTTTGTTGTTTGTTTTTTTGTTTCTTTTAAAGAGAGAACCTGGGATATGTTTCATGAACGAAGTCAGCAGCGCTAAGTTTGGTTTTCACCAATCAAGAGAGTTCCCAACTCCACGGAAAATTCCGTATACTAA
>NC_134910.1:7342440-7352440 GCF_041734735.1 Babylonia areolata | reverse complement strand
CGTTTGAGAGATTTATACAGAAATGTTGCTATATGTTTACTAGTTCGATTATTAGCAGATGAGAGGAGGGATGTTAACTTGACTCTTGTGGGGAAGTTCCAGTATGATTGCGGAATCAATTCTGTTCTCAAGTCATAAAGAGCTGGGCACTCCAAGACGAAATGTGTTTCATTCTGACTTCTAGAATCACACAAATTTCATGAGCGATTTTGTGAGTCTTCAGTTTTATATCATTGTAAATGAATATCAATATCCGAAACACCGCATCTAAATTTTGTCAGTGCCTGTTTAATATATTTATTTAAATTCATTGATATATATGTCTCCATTCTAACTGAGGTTTTAAACGTTCCGTATAAGGGAAATCTAGCGCTTTTTGAATGTGATCATTCCATTCCTGCCGTCTACAGGCAACAATTCTCTGTTTAAAACATTTCAAAAACCATTTATATCTTTCATTCCTTGGTTATCCCAAACAAACGAAAACCCATATTGGCTTAAACATAAACGAATTTTTTTATGCCCACGTGCATTTACCTTTATAGTCAAGACTATACAGCATTTCATAAGCTTTAAATGGTTACCTTTCATCATTCATACGAGTTAACTTTAGCCAGTAGGAAACACATCTCACGAAATAATTTACAAATGATGGGAATCTTGCCAGCTCTCCGTAGACCATATTATCATTTGGAGTGCGCCAGTTTACACCAAGGAAATCGTTTTAACGCAAACAAATGTAGTTTTTTTTCTTATCGGTGAATCTTTCTCAAGTCCCCATATCTCTGCTCCATATAGTAAGAATGGTTGTACCTGTGCATCAAATAGTTTCATAAAAAGCTTTTCAGAGTTATTTTCAAATTTGTACAAAATGCTCAAAATACCCAAGACTACTTTCATAGCTTTTGAAGCCAAATCATGGCATGTAAATTTGAAACTCAACTTTGTTGTAAAATAAATTCCGAGGTATTTATATGTGTTAACAACATGCATTTTTTGGTTACCATAATACCATCTTTCATGAGCGGCTGAAAGTCCTCCCTTACGGAAAACCATTACGTTACTTTTTTTCCATGTTTACTTTCAGTTGGATATTTCCAGAGCATTGTAGAGATTGTTTAACTGAGTTTGTAGTCCAATGGCAGTTTCAGACAGCAACACTATAACATCTTCGAAAAGAAGTAGACAAAGCTCTTCAATGAATTCTGAAAAAAGATTGTACTATGTGTACCATTATTGATTATTAACGTCGTCTCTTTCGCCGTTCGTATGGAGAGAGTTAACTGCTTAGGCCTTTCACCTAAACCTGGGTTGCAGGCCGTCAACAAAAGACCTCCATGGTCCCCCCCTATCCTGTGTCTTTTACCTCTGACTGGGTCCTGGTAAGCTTTCTTCGGATGTCCTGCACTCGTTGAGAGAACTCCTCCCCCATGAAGACTTTGCCTCCTTGTAGTTTGCGTTTCGCTTTCAGGATCCTGTCCTTGTCCTTGTAGAAGGTGCACCTGGTCACCATCGCTTGCACTGGGCTTGTTGCTGACACGATGAACTCTGTCAAGCTGTATGTCACCATCAAGTTCCAATTTGTCCCTTACCACTTTGCACAACGAGCCCTCACAATCTTTCCAGGTTTCATTTTCTTTCTTTGGAAGGCCATACACTAAAATGTTATTCCTTCTTGATCTCCCTTCTAAGTCGTCAGTTTTTAGTTCCAGAGCGTCGACATTCTTTTGCAGATCTTCGTTTGCATTTTTTGTTAATTTCTCGTTTTCTCGTCTCAAACTGGATAGTTCTTCTTTAAGTCCTGAAACGTCATCTTTAAGACTTGCACATGAGTCTTCATGTCCTTTTATGCCGTCAAATTTGTCATTCAAACCCTTCAGCATACACACAACATCTTTGAAGGGCGGTTCTGGCTCCTCCCTCCCACCTGTTCCACTGTTTCGCGAACTGGACACCATCATCCACTGACACTCTGCTGTCAACACTGACTCGACGACTTACACTTGTCAGAAGATGGCATGGTTTGGTCACGTCATACGACATAACACCCTCTCCAAAACCATCCTGCAAGGGACTGTAGAGGGAGGGCGCAGACGGGGGCGGCAGAGAAAGAGCTGGTCCGACAACGTCAAGGAATGGACCAAAATGACGATGCCAGATCTCCTCACGACAGCTGCCAACAGAACGGCGTGGCGAGCTATGACATCTTCCTCATGTCCCCCCCCAACGACCCCAGCGGTCGAGGGAATGAGTGAGTGAGTGAGTGAGTGAGTCTTCCCGACCTGTGAGGCCCTGGGTTCAACTCAATGTCCCCACACCTGTATAACAGGGTGGCAAAATACAGGTAGGAGAGGAGCATTCCAACCACGACACCGGCCTGCTTGTTGACAAGTTTCAATATCCGTTGTCTCATGGCCATCATTTCCTTCACGTGTTAGGACATAAAAACGATGATGGAGTCTCCCGTCGGACCGACGGATGAGTAGGCAGGCAGGCTTATCTGTCGGTGTGTGTCCTCATATGGGAGAAGAGGCCGATTCTGGATGCGCAGCACTTCCCACAGGTGTTGTAAAGGAAAACGTCTCCAGAAGTTGAGCCCTGCTTCCTTCGCTCACGCTTCTCTTTAATGGCAAGCGTTCTCTTGTTTTCAAACGTCTTTAGAGCACAGCATCCTCCAGCGAGAGCGGTCAAGGGCATCAGTTTCCCAGGAAGCGATGTCCATGCCACAGGCTTTGAGGTTTGTCTTCAAGGTGTCCTTGAAGCGCTTGCAGGGTCTTCCAAGTTCGCGGTGGCCTTCCTTCAGCTGGTCATACAAAAGCATCTTCGGGGTCCTGCTGTTGTCATGCGGACAACGTGACCTGTCCAGCGTAGCTGGCACTGGATCAGCAGGCTTTCGATACTGGGCAGCCCGCTCCTCTCTAGGGCCTGGCGATGAAAGTGGACACAACTCAACCAGAAAATCAACGGTACTGTTGGTATAGCTCTTGCCTACTGATGATGCAAATATCGAAGACTGGTACTGACTCTGACTTTAGTCATTTTCTAAATAAGCGGAGCTCTGTTAAACACGACCGACTCTGGGCATGAACAAAATCCAACCCCGACATCCCCCATTCCCCATTCTTAGCCTCCCTCTCTCCTCCCTGCAGTGTCCCCCCCCCCCTCCCCACCTCCCTTGATGACTCATGGCTGATCTACGATACCTGTCTGCTTCTGTGCAGCACTCTCCACAGACACACACACGCGCGCGCGCACTTGCACGCACACACACACACACACACGCGCGCGCGCGCGCACGCACACACACACACACATAAACCGCGTGCACACACACACACACACATACACGCACGCACACACATATAACCCGCGTGTTTTGGGGCGGGGGGAAAAAGGGAGAAAAGGGGGTGGGCCCAAAAAGGGGGAAAAGGGGCCCACGGACCGAACCCAAGGGGAAAGGAAAAGCCCAGAGTTAGGCCCCCCAAAAAAGGAAAGGCCAAAAAAAAGACCACCCCCGGGGGGCGGGGCACAGCCCAGGGAAGGACCACCCAAAATTTTTGAGGGGCCGGGGCAAAACGGGGGGCCAAAGGGGGGGGTTTTTTTTGGGGTAACAAAAAGCACCGGGGCCGCGGCAGGGACAAGGAAGCCCAAGGGACGGGACACGGGTTTGAAGGCAGCCCGCCCCCGGGGGCGAAAAAATGGGAAAATAAAACAGAAAAAAGGAGGGAAGGGCCCCCGGAAAAAAACGAAGAGGAGACGACAGACAAAAAGGGGGGAAAAAACCGCCCGGGAGCAAAAAAAACCGACCCCCCCCCCGGGGCCCCCCCCCGAGTGCCCCCCCCCCCCACCCCGAAAGGCGACACGGGTCCAGCACCCCAAGAAAAAAAAACCGGGCGAAATTGGAAAAACCAAGGCCCCCCGGGGGGGAGGAACCAAAAAAAATTTAAAGGTCCCCCCCCCAAAAACTCCGGCAAAAAAAACCCCCCCAAAAAACCCCCCAAAAAAAAAACCCCCCAAAAAATTGGGGGCGTTTGGGGGGGGGGGGGGGGGGGGGGAAAAAAAAAAAGGGGGGGGGGGGGGGAAAAAAAAAAAAAAAAAAAAAAAAAAAAAAAAAAAAGGGGGGGGGGGGGGGGGTTTGGGAAAAAAAAAAAAAAAAAAAAAAAGGGGGGGGGGGGGGGGGGGGGGGGGGGGGGGGGGGGGGGGGGGGGGGGGGGGGGGGGGGGTTGGGGGGGGGGGGGGGGGGGGGGGGGGGGGGGGGGGGGGGGGGGGGGGGGGGGGGGGGGGGGGGGGGGGGGGGGGGGGGGGGGGGGGGGGGGGGGGGGGGGGGGGGGGGGGGGGGGGGGGGGGGGGGGGGAGGGGGGGGGGGGGGGGGGGGGGGGGGGGGGGGGGGGGGGGGGGGGGGGGGGGGGGGGGGGGGGGGGGGGGGAAAGGGGGGGGGGGGGGGGGGGGGGGGGGGGGGGGGGGGGGGGGGGGGGGGGGGGGGGGGGGGGGGGGGGGGGGGGGGGGGGGGGGGGGGGGGGGGGGAAAGGGGGGGGGGGGGGCCGGGGGGGGGGGGGGGGGGGGGGGGGGGGGGGGGGGGGGGGGGGGGGGGGGGGGGGGGGGGGGGGGGGGGGGGGGGGGGGGGGGGGGGGGGGGGGGGGGGGGGGGGGGGGGGGGGGGGGGGGGGGGGGGGGGGGGGGGGGGGGGGGGGGGGGGGGGGGGGGGGGGGGGGGGGGGGGGGGGGGGGGGGGGGGGGGGGGGGGGGGGGGGGGGGGGGGGGGGGGGGGGGGGGGGGGGGGGGGGGGGGGGGGGGGGGGGGGGGGGGGGGGGGGGGGGGGGGGGGGGGGGGGGGGGGGGGGGGGGGGGGGGGGGGGGGGGGGGGGGGGGGGGGGGGGGGGGGGGGGGGGGGGGGGGGGGGGGGGGGGGGGGGGGGGGGGGGGGGGGGGGGGGGGGGGGGGGGGGGGGGGGGGGGGGGGGGGAAAAGGGGGGGGGGGGGGGGGGGGGGGGGGGGGGGGGGGGGGGGGGGGGGGGGGGGGGGGGGGGGGGGGGGGGGGGGGGGGGGGGGGGGGGGGGGGGGGGGGGGGGGGGGAGGGGGGGGGGGGGGGGGGGGGGGGGGGGGGGGGGGGGGGGGGGGGGGGGGGGGGGGGGGGGGGGGGGGGGGGGGGGGGGGGGGGGGGGGGGGGGGGGGGGGGGGGGGGGGGGGGGGGGGGAGGGGGGGGGGGGGGGGGGGGGGGGGGGGGGGGGGGGGGGGGGGGGGGGGGGAAAAAGGGGGGGGGGGGGGGGGGGGGGGGGGGGGGGGGGGGGGGGGGGGGGGGGGGGGGGGGGGGGGGGGGGGGGGGGGGGGGGGGGGGGGGGGGGGGGGGGGGGGGGGGGGGGGGGGGGGGGGGGGGGGGGGGGGGGGGGGGGGGGGGGGGGGGGGGGGGGGGGGGGGGGGGGGGGGGGGGGGGGGGGGGGGGGGGGGGGGGGGGGGGGGGGGGGGGGGGGGGGGGGGGGGGGAGGGGGGGGGGGGGGGGGGGGGGGGGGGGGGGCGGGGGGGGGGGGGGGGGGGGGGGGGGGGGGGGGGGGGGGAAAGGGGGGGGGGGGGGGGGGGGGGGGGGGGGGGGGGGGGGGGGGGGGGGGGGGGGGGGGGGGGGGGGGGGGGGGGGGGGGGGGGGGGGGGGGGGGGGGGGGGGGGGGGGGGGGGGGGGGGGGGGGGGGGGGGGGGGGGGGGGGGGGGGGGGGGGGGGGGGGGGGGGGGGGGGGGGGGGGGGGGGGGGGGGGGGGGGGGGGGGGGGGGGGGGGGGGGGGGCGGGGGGGGGGGGGGGGGGGGGGGGTGGCCCGGGGGCCCCTTGGCGGTAGAAAAGTAAAAAACACAAAAAAAAAAAAAAAACCCCAAAAACCCCCCCAAACAAAAAAACAAAAAACCCACCCACACACAAACACAACACACAACACACACACACACACACAACACAAAACACCCCCACAACACCACACACCACACACAATCACACACAACACAAACCCACACACACACACACACACACAAAACCACAAAAACACACAAAAAAACCCCACACACACAACCCACAAAAACCCACACAACACCCAACCCCACACCACACAAAACCCAACACACAAAACCACACACACCCAACACAAAAAACCCACCAAAAAAAAACACACACAACCCCCAAACCACACCCCACAACACACAAAAACCCCACCCCCCCCCAAAACACCCCACACACACACAACAAAAACCCAAAAAACCCACCACACCACAAAACCCCCAAAACCAACACACACAACACAACACACAACCCCAACACACAAAAAACCCACCCACCCCAAACACCACAACACACAACACAACACCCACACAACCACACCCCCACAAACCCCAAAAACCCCCAACACACACACCCCCCCCCACAAACACACAACAAACAACACACACACACACACACAAAAACAACACACACACACACAAACCCACCCCCACACAACACACACACAACACACACACACACACACACCACCCAAAAATCAACACCACACCCCACACAAAACCCCCCCCCCCAAAAACCCCACCACACAACACAAAACAAACACACCACCAACACACAACACCCCCCCCAAAACACACACACCACACACACAACCACAAACCACACACAAAAACACACACCCCCTTTATAACACACAACACACACCACACACAAAAACACACACACACCACACACACACACCACACAAAAAAAAAAACCACACCCAACACAAAACGGGGGGGGGGAGAAAAAACCAAAAAAAACAAAATCAACCGACAACAACAAAAAACAAGGCAAAAAAACAAAAAAAAGAGAAAAAAAAGGACAAACAAACAGAAAAGGGACGACAGAAAACGCAACGAAGGCATAGGGAAAAGAAACAAAAAAGGGGAAGGGGGAAGGACAAAAAAAAAGACAAGACAAAGACAACTAAAAGGGGATTTCCCCAAAAAACAAGAGAGGGGAAATACAGAGGGAAAAGGGAAAGCAGACAGAAAAGGGCAGACAGACAAAAAAGGGCACATTTGGGGGGGAAAAAACCCCCCCTAAGCCCTCGGAAAAGGAGCTCGCGTCGTTGGGTGGTTTTCCCCCTTTCCCGGGGCCCCTTTTTTGGGTAAACTTCCCTGCCCGTTTTTTTTTTGGTTCACCAAAAAATTTTAAAAAAGTAATTTTTAAATTTTTTTTTAGGGGGAGTTTAAAATAAAAAAAAAAAAAAAAACCACACCCCCACACACACACACCCCCCACAAAAACCCCCCCAAACATAAAAAAATGATTCTAATAAAAAAAAATTATTTTTTAAAAAAATAAATTTAATATATTTTTAAATTATGTAATAAAAAAAATTTTTTTTTATTTTTTTTTTTTTAAAAAATTTTTTTATTTTATTAAAAAGCACCCACACAAAAAAAAGGGGAAGTAGAGAAAGGTTTTTGGGGGAAAAAATTTTTTTTAATTTTTTTTTTTTTTTCCCACCCCTTTTTTCCCTTTTTTCATAAATTGGGGGGCCAGAGGTAAGGGGCCGCCTGGAACGGGGAAAATTTGGGCGCTTTTTTGTTGGGGCCCGCGGGGAAAATAAAAAAAAAGGCCCCGTGGGCATACTTCCCGAAAAAAACCCCCCGGAAACAAAAAGGGTTTTCCCCCAAAAATTATGTGAAAAAAACCCCTTTTGATAGGAAAAACAAATAAAACTGCACGTAGGAAAAAATACAAAAAAAATGGGTGGCGCTGTAGTGTAGCGACGCGCTCTCCCTGGGGAGAGCAGCCCGAAATTCACACAGAGAAATCTGTTGTGGGCATTAAATGTATAAACGCAGAGTTTACGAATATTGTAAACAGAACCATTCTTCAGCAAGTGAACATACGATTGACCTTCAGAGTTCAGATGTTTTAGCCGCAGGTTATTATAAAGGACACAATTGTTTATAAAATGGTTTGTATCTTCGACCACGTTACAACATTTACATGTGTAATTTGAATAACCTTTGAATGTTCTTCTGAAAAATGAACCATTTATTGGGAGCAAACCAAGCCGCAATTTTACCTAACAGTCCCTAAAACACTTTTTATCCACAAAGTCAAAATATTGCTCACACTGAAAACCAGTTTTAAACAATCTATAGTTATGATATATATCTTTAGACATTACTGACTCGTCCAACTCTTGCATAAATATATCCTTCATTCTTTGCTTAAATAATGACAACAACAAAAAAGTTTGCTCACAACCAACGCCCTGTTCCAACCAGACATATCTAAACCCAAGTCTAAAATAATAAAGTATTTTTTTACTAAAGACACCCAGCATTTTTTTCCCTTCCGTCCAGGTTAAACAACATCAAATATGCCTGTCTGGGTAATTGGTGCGCATTCATATTCAACAACCTAAACCCGCAGCATCCGATACACCTTATAGCACTATTTATATACAGTGGATAACGTCCTAGTTCGCCGGATGCAAACTTGTAAGTGGTATGTTCAAAAAACGTTTACATGCAAAGGAATGAACCTGAGAGAGAGAGAGAAAGAAAGAAAGAAAGAGAGAGAGAGTGTGTGTGTGTGTGTGTGTGTGTGAGTATGTGTATGTGCGTGCGTGCGTGCGTGCGCGTATGTGTATGTGTGTTTGAATAGATAAATAAATAAGTAAATAAATAAATAAATAAGATCCCACTTTTCTCTCAGCTGCCATCAATGGGGAGGCAAGGGAGACAGTAGGCTAGTTGTTGACTGACTGACCTCCCTTCTTGGCGGTTTCAATCCACAGTTGCAGGATAATGCAAATACACCGTGGGCTGTTTCCAACCTGTACAACCTGTACACCACTGCCTGCAACAGAAAGGAGCGGGTGACGATTTGTAAAGGAAATGAAGGAAGGAATAAAGGAAGGGAGAAAAAGAAGGAGGGGGGAAGGAAAGAAAAGAGGAAAGGAAGAATAGAAAGAAGGAAGAAAAGAATGAAAGAAGGAATAAAGGAAGGGAGAAAAATAGGGAGGGGGAGGAAAGAAAAGAGAAAGGAAGAATAGAAAGAAGCAAAGAAGGAAGGAAGGAAGGAAGGAAGGACTAAAGGAAGGGAGAAACAGAGGGAGGGGGAAGGAAAGAAAGAGAAAGGAAGAATAGAAAGAAGCAAAGAAGGAAGGAAGGAAGGAAGGAAAGAAGGAATAAAGGAAAGGAGAAAAAGGAGGGGGAAGGAAAAGAAAAGAGAAAGGAAGAATAGAAAGAAGCAAAGAAGGAAGGAAGGAATGAAAGAAGGAATAAAGGAATGGAGAAAAAGAGGGAGGGGGGAGAAAAGAAAAGAGAAAGGAAGAATAGAAAGAAGCAAAGAAGTAAGTGGGGAAGGAAGGAAGAAACAGAGGGGGCGGGGGGGAGAAAAGAGGAAGGAAGCAAGGAAGATGGAAGGAAAGAAAGAAGGATAGAAAGAAGCAAGGAAGGAAGGGAGAAACAGAGGGAAGGGGAGGGGGAAGCAAAGAAAAGAAGAAGGAAGGAAAGAAAGAAAGAAGCAAGGAAGGAATGAAGGGAGAAACAGAGGGAGGGGGAGGGGGGAGGAAAGAAAAGAGGAAAGAAGGAAGGAAAGATAGCAAGAAGCAAGGAAGGAAGGGAGGAAGGAAAGATAGCAAGAAGCAAGGAAGGAAGGAAGGGAGAAACAGAGGGAGGGGGAAGCAAAGAAAAGAAGAAGGAAGGAAGGAAAGATAGAAAGAAGCAAGGAAGGAAGGAAGGGAGAAACAGAGGGAGGGGGAAGGAAAGAAAAGAGGAAGGAGGGAAGGAAGGAAGGAATAAAGATGGGAGGGGAAGTTGTTTTTTTTTTAAAGCAAGGAAGGAAGGAAGGAAAAGAGATAGGAGGAAAATAAAGAAGGGAGGGACAAAGGAAGAAAGAAGAAAAGAGGAGAAATAAGAACGGGATGAAGGAAAGAAAAGAAAAAGAAAAGAAAGAAGAAAAAAGGAAAAAAAGCTTTAAAGAAAGGAAAGGAAGAAGGAAGGAAGGAAGGAAGGCAGAAG
>NC_134910.1:7334940-7337440 GCF_041734735.1 Babylonia areolata | reverse complement strand
GTAAATGTTATTGTTGTTGTAAATGTTGTTGTTGTTGTTGTAAATGTAGTTGTTGTTGTAAATGTTGTTGTTGTTGTTGTTGTACGTTTTGCACGTGCATCCGTGGATAACTGGTTTATTGCTTACAGTTTTATTGTTGTCGTTGTTGTTGTTGTAAATGTTGTTGTTGTTGTTGTAAATGTTGTTGTTGTTGTTGTTGTTGTAAATGTTGTCGTTGTTGTTGTTGTTGTAAATGTTGTTGTTGTTGTGCGTTTTGCACGTGCATCCGAGGTTAACTGGTTTATTGTTTACAGTTTTATTGTTGTTGTTGTAAATGTTGTTGTTGTTGTTGTAGTACGTTTTGTACGTGCATCCGTGGATAACTGGTTTATTGTTTACACGTTTTATTGTTATTGTTATTGTTGTTGTTGTTGTAAATGTTGTTGTTGTTGTAAATATTGTTGTTGTTGTAAATGTTGTTGTCGAATAATGATACTTATTTGCTTTGTTTATTTCATTTCTCTATTACATTTGTTTATTTACTTGTGTATTTATTCCTTTAGTTGTTTGTTTATTTCGGTCGTGTGCATCTCTCTCTCTCTCTCTCTCTCTCTCTCTCTCTCTCTCTCTCTCTCTCTCTCTCTCTCTCTCTCTCTCTCTCTCCCCCTCCCTCTGTGTGTGTGTCTGTCTGTCGCTGTGTGTGCGTGTGTGTATCCGTGTGCGTGTGCGTGCGTGCGTGTGTGTGTGTGTGTGTGTGTGTGTGTGTGTGTGTCTGTCTGTCTGTCTGTCTGTCTGTCTGTCTGTCTCTCTCTCTCTCTCTCTCTCTCTCTCTCTCTGTCTGTCGCTGTGTGTGCGTGTGTGTATCCGTGTGTGTGTGCGTGCGTGTGTGTGTGTGTGTGTGCGTGTGTGTGTGTGTGTGTGTGCGTGTGTGTGTGTGTGTGTGTGTGTGTGTGTGCGCGCGCGTGTGGGGGGAGGGACGGGGGGGTGTGTGTGTGCATATGCAAGCGTGTGTGAGTATGTATTTTGTAGGAATGTGTGTACCGGTATGTTCGCGCATGCGTACGGGCTAGCACGTAAGTGCGTATTCTATGTACACAAATACGCTATCACGAATGCTATCTAGAATCCGGTTGTCTATTCCTTTGATTCAACGTGTGCGTGGAGAAAGAAGCTTGAAATGAACATGTATGTGTATTCAATCAGATGTCATTGCGTCATAGTTCGTGTGTGCCTCTCTCTCTCGCCCTCTCCCCCCCCCCCCCCCCCCCCCCCCCCCCCCCCACACCCCCCCCTCCTCACCCACCCCCCAAAAAACCAAAAAAAAACACGTGCACACACACACACGCGCGCGCACGCACACTGCATGCGCACGCGCTCACACAGTTTTCCCATACTCTTAAAACAACCACACGAAATTATGATTTAATTTTTTTTTTTTCTCATGCTTATTCTTCACAATGTTTATTATGTTTCTGCTTGGCACTCATAACCCACCCCAATAATGAGTTCCTGTTGTCAAATATAAATATTCTTAATGGCTGTTTGTACATATTCTTTGTGAATACATGTTGTTTTGTTTGTTTGTTTGTTTTATCTTCCTCTCTTTTTTTTCTCTTTTTTTCTTATTTTTTCTTCTTTTTTTTAACATATCTACCCACACAGTGTTCTAATTCTCTGACACGGCCATTGCAGTGGCAGAACTCATTCTGTTGTTGGCATTTTGTTTGTTTTGCCTTTATTTTTTTGATTAATTAAACCATTTCAGCTCCAATGTGCGAACATGCAACGAGAGACAGAGAGAGACAGAGAGAAAGAGACAGGGAGAGTAGAGACTGAGAGAGAGTGTGGGAGATAGAGAGAGACACACACACAGAGAGAGAGACAGAGACAGTGACACAGAGAGAGTGGGAGACAGAGAGAGAAAGACAGAGAGTGTGGGAGACACACACACACACACACACACACACACACACACACACACACACACACACACACACACACACAGAGTGAGAGACAGAGAGTGGGAGACAGAGAGAGAGAGAGATAGACAGAGAGAGAGAGAGTGGGAGAGAGGGAGAGATAGTGTGGGAGACAGAGACAGAGAGAGAAAGAGAGAGTGGGAGACAGAAAGACAGAGAGAAAGAGAGAGTGCAGCCTGTGTGTGTGTGTGTATATGTATATATATAGATATATATAGATATATATATATATATATGTATGTATATATATGTATATATATATATGTGTGTGTGTGTGTGTGTGTGTGTGTGTGTGTGTGTGTGTGTTTGAGTGCATGCGTGTGTGTGTGTGTGTGTGTGCGTGTACGAGTGTGTAGTAGTAGTAGTAGTCTTCAGTTTAACGTCTTCCACTTTAAGTGATATTAGACGAAGTACGTGTGTGTGTATTTAGATGCGTGCATGCGTGCGTGTGTGTGTGTGTGTGTGTGTGTCTGTGTGTGTGTGTGTGAATTGGAGCGGGGTGGCCCAGTGGTGATCCGCCTGACTTGGATGCGCGTGTGCAC
>NC_134910.1:7304940-7312440 GCF_041734735.1 Babylonia areolata | reverse complement strand
AGGTGAAGAGAGAGACAGAGAGACAAATTAAGAGACAGACAGACAGAGAACGACAGGATCAGACAGAGAGAGAGACACACACACAGAGAGTGAGAGAGAAAGAGGGAGAGAGAGAGAGAGAAAGAGAAAGAGAGAGAAAGAGAGACAGACAGACAGACAGAGAGAGGCAGAGAAAAGGATACGGTGAGAAAGAGAGGGATGAGAATGAAAGAAAATGGAGAGAAGTGTGGAGGAAGAAAGCAGAGAGAGAGAGAGAGAATGTGAGAGAAGGGAGAGAGACAGAGAGAGAATGTGAGAGAAGGGAGAGAGAGAGAGAATGTGAGAGAAGGGAGAGAGAGAGAGAGAAGGGAGAGAGAGAGAGAATGTGAGAGAAGGGAGAGAGAGAGAATGTGAGAGAAGGGAGAGAGAGAGAGAATGTGAGAGAAGGCAGAGAGAGTGAGAGAAGGGAGAGAGAGAGAGAATGTGAGAGAAGGGAGAGAGAGAGAATGTGAGAGAAGGGAGAGAGAGAGAGAATGTGAGAGAAGGCAGAGAGAGTGAGAGAAGGGAGAGAGAGAGAGAATGTGAGAGAAGGGAGAGAGAGAGAGAATGTGAGAGAAGGGAGAGAGAGAGAGAATGTGAGAGAAGGGAGAGAGAGAGAGAATGTGAGAGAAGGGAGAGAGAGAGAGAATGTGAGAGAAGGCAGAGAGAGTGAGAGAAGGGAGAGAGAGAGAGAATGTGAGAGAAGGGAGGGAGACAGAGAGAGAATGTGAGAGAAGGGAGACAGAGAGAGAATGTGAGAGAAGGGAGAGAGAGAGAATGTGAGAGAAGGGAGAGAGAGAGAGAATGTGAGAGAAGGCAGAGAGAGTGAGAGAAGGGAGAGAAAGAGAGAATGTGAGAGAAGGGAGGGAGACAGAGAGAGAATGTGAGAGAAGGGAGACAGAGAATGTGAGAGAAGGGAGAGAGAGAGAGTGAGAGAAGGGAGAGAGAGAGAGAATGTGAGAGAAGGGAGAGAGAGAGAGAATGTGAGAGAAGGGAGAGAGAGAGAGAATGTGAGAGAAGGCAGAGAGAGAGAGAATGTGAGAGAAGGGAGGGAGAGAGAGAATGTGAGAGAAGGCACAGAGAGAGAGAATGTGAGAGAAGGGAGAGAGAGAGAATGTGAGAGAAGGGAGAGAGAGAGAGAATGTGAGAGAAGGGAGGGAGAGAGAATGTGAGAGAAGGGAGGGAGAGAGAGAATGTGAGAGAAGGGAGGGAGAGAGAGAATGTGAGAGAAGGGAGGGAGAGAGAGAGAGAGAGAGAGAGAGAGAGAGAGAGAGAGAATGTGAGAGAAGGGAGAGAGAGATTCAAGATTGAAAAACTTTCATTACTCAAGGATAAAGATTTTAGGCATTGCCTAGTCTTCCAATCTGTCCTTGTGACAACAAAAACAGTAACGATAAGACACAACAATAATAACAATAGTAAATACTACCACTACTACTACTACTACTACTACTACTAATGATGATGATGATGATGATTATAATACTAATCAACGGACCATCATCATCATAAAAAATATAATGAAGGGAACACTGTCACACGGAGAGAGAGAGAGAGAGAGAGAGAGAGAGAGAGAGAGAGAGAGAGAGAATGTGAGAGAAGGGAGAGAAAGAGAGAGAGATCGAGAGAGAGAGAGAGAGAATGTGAGAGAGAGAGAGAGAGAATGTGAGAGAAAGGGAGAAAAAGAGAATGTGAGAGAGAACACTGAACACTGAAGAAAGAGAGAGAGAGGGAGAGAGAGAGAGAGAGAGAGAGAGAGAGAGAGAGAATGTGAGAGAAAGGGAGAAAAAGAGAATGTGAGAGAGAACACTGAACACTGAAGCAAGAGAGAGAGGAGAAATGAAGAGATGGATAGAGAGAATGAGAGAAAGAATAGGAGAGAGAGAGAGAAGGGAGAAAAAGAGAATGTGAGAGAGAACACTGAACACTGAAGCAAGAGAGAGAGGAGAAATGAAGAGATGGATAGAGAGAATGAGAGATAGAAAGAGAGAAAGAGGAGAGAGAGACAGAGACAGAGAGACAGACAGAGAGAAAACATCCTTACCCTCGAGAGAATGAGAGATAGAAAGAGAGAAAGAGGAGAGAGAGACAGAGACAGAGAGACAGACAGACAGACAAACAGACATAGAGAAAACATCCTTACCCTCGAGAGAATGAGAGATAGAAAGAGAGAAAGAGGAGAGAGAGAGACAGAGACAGAGAGACAGACAGACAGACAAACAAACAGAGAGAAAACATCCTTACCCTCGAGAGAATGAGAGATAGAAAGAGAGAAAGAGAGAGACAGACAGACAGACAAACAGAGACAGAGACAGAGAGACAGACAGGCAGACAAACAGACAGAGAGAAAACATCCTTACCCTCCTCCTCCTCCTCCTCCTCATCATCATCATCAACGCTTTCTTCTTTCCGCCCACCCTCCCCCACCCTCCCGTCCTGTTTCCTTTAATCTTTTCCCCCTCTCCCCCATCGCTACTCCATGATTCCCCCCCACCCCCCACCCCACCCCCCCACATTCCCCTCAATCCCCCACACACCTCCAACCCCCACACCCTCTCTTCTTCCCCTCTAAAGAAAATCGAACAAGTCTGTCGCACGGTGCTGGAGGCAGAGGGAGAGGTGGAGGAGGGGGGGTTGGTCAAAGTGGGATGTAAGGGTGAAACAGTTGGTTTGAGAGAGTAAAAAAAAAAAAAAAGACGGTTTGTGTGTGTGTGTGTGTGTGTGGTGAGAGGTGGTGGTGGTGGTGGTGGTGGTGGTGAGGGTGAGAGGGGGGGTGTCGGGGGTGGGGAGGGTTTGATCAAAGTGAGATGTAGGGTGAAAGAATTGGTTTGTGTGTGGTGAGAGGGGTGAGAGGGGTGGTGGTGGTGGTGGTGGTGGTAGTGGTGGTGGTGAAGGTGTGTGTGTGTGTGTGTGTGTGTGTGTGTGTGTGTGTGTGTGTGTGTGTGTGAACCTCTCTCTCTCTGTCGTGTAAGTGTAGCGACCTTACCAGCCGCCACAAAACACATATGCCAATAAGAATGCTTTAAATCAAAGGCACAGCAAAAAAAAAATTCATTAGTTCATAAGTTTAGCATGACCATTCAAACCCTTCATCTTCAGACATTCTATTCAAATCAGCCAGCTGGGTGCCTTACATGCTGGTAACCTTAAAATACCACTAATGCCTTGACAATGGTGGAAAATTAATGGACACCCTGCTATGCTATTGAAGTCACCACAACGGTGTGGGTACATCTCAGCCACAAGTTAACTCACTCACTACGGCCAGTCCTCTCTTCTCCTCTACACAGACCTCTCGGATGTCCAGTGGGTGTCTGAATGACCCAACCTTTAGCTTCCGTCGTCAGAATTGTGGTATTCTTTGTCAACATTCACCTCCTCAGTATAAAAGCCTTCCGCTTGCAATATTTTGATGATGGTAATTGGGGTGAAACGCTGTTAACGTCTGTCCCTTTCGCCGTTCGTATGGAGAGAGTTAAAGTTAACGGGCAACCACAAAAATAATCTTCCAGTAAGGCTATTCTGTTTTCAACAGTCAAAATAAGAATAATAAGGTGAACCTTGAGGGGGGCGGGGGTGGGGGGGGGGGCACATAGCAGCACACACACACACACACACACACACACACACACACACACACACACACACACACACACAATGCATGACAAACAGTACCAAACAAAAGTCGATCAATGATAAACGCACAAAAAAGTATAAGATTGAACAGAAAATTGTGTCACGTGGTACAAGA
This sequence comes from Babylonia areolata, assembly GCF_041734735.1. Lineage (NCBI taxonomy): Eukaryota > Metazoa > Mollusca > Gastropoda > Neogastropoda > Buccinidae > Babylonia > Babylonia areolata. The sequence continues at coordinate 7,308,671 of NC_134910.1, read as the reverse complement.
TTGAACAGAAACTTGTGTCACGTGGTATAAGATTGAACAGAAACTTGTGTCACGTGGTATAAGATTGAACAGAAAATGTGTCGCATGTTGAACAGAAACTTGTGTCACATGGTATAAGATTGAACAGAAAATGTGTCACATGGTATAAGATTGAACAGAAAATGTGTCACATGGTATAAGATTGAACAGAAAATGTGTCACATGTTGAACAGAAACTTGTGTCACGTGGTACAAGATTGAGCAGAAAATGTGTCACATGTTGAACAGAAACTTGTGTTACATGGTATAAGATTGAACAGAAAATGTGTCACATGTTGAACAGAAACTTGTGTCACGTGGTACAAGATTGAGCAGAAAATGTGTCACATGTTGAACAGAAACTTGTGTCACATGGTATAAGATTGAACAGGAAATGTGTCGCATGTTGAACAGAAACTTGTGTCACATGGTATAAGATTGAACAGAAAATGTGTCACATGGTATAAGATTGAACAGAAAATGTGTCACATGGTATAAGATTGAACAGAAACGTGTGTCACATAGTATAAGATTGAACAGAAAATGTGTCGCATGTTGAACAGAAACTTGTGTCACATGGTATAAGATTGAACAGAAAATGTGTCACATGGTATAAGATTGAACAGAAAATGTGTCACATGTTGAACAGAAACTTGTGTCACATGGTATAAGATTGAACAGGAAATGTGTCGCATGTTGAACAGAAACTTGTGTCACGTGGTATAAGATTGAACAGGAAATGTGTCGCATGTTGAACAGAAACTTGTGTCACATGGGGCAAGGGTTTGTTGTTGTTGTTGTTGTTGTTGTTGTTTTTCTTGTTAACATGGCACAACACTCCTCCAGATTGTCTCCCTTTTGAAGTGAATTTTCTAGTCGGAATACAGAAACGTTTGAATCCTGCAAAAAAACAAAAAAACAAAAAAAAGTTGAAATCATCAAGGAACGTTTCTAAGAGAGAGAGAGAGAGGGGAGGGGGAGGTCGGGGGGGGGGCGGGGGGCGGGGGTTGGGGGGGGGGAAGGAGGATGATCAGATTTGTTGGTTCACTAGATAAGCCAGGACAAGGGAGGTTATGCAAGCGTGTTGGTGATGCCTGGAGAGAGAGAGAGAGTGGTAGGGGGCGGGGGGTGGGGGGGGAGATGAGAGGTTTTGGAGGAGGAAAAGGGGTGGGGGTGGGGGGTAAGGGGGGGGGGGAGGGGGAATCCCAACGAGGATGGAGAGGGGGTGAGGGGTGGGGGGGGGGGAGAGAGGGGGAGGGTAATAGGACTTTGAAGAAAGGGATGTTGGAGAGGAAAAGGGTAAAGAGACTGGAGACAGACAGACAGACAGAGAGAGCGAGAGAAAATACAAAGAGACAAAGTTAGAGAAACGGACAAACAGAAAGATAGACAGAGAGGAGCATCTCAAGAATAGCGAAGGAGAAGAGGTACGGACAGACAGACAGACAGACAGAGACAGAAAGAAAGGGATCACGAGAACGCATTGCCGTAACAGGGCTATTGACATGTTTTGATCGTGCTGGACCCACCGAATGTCTCTCTGTCTCTCTCTCTGGCTCTGTCTCTGTCTCTCTGTCTCTCTCTCTCTCTCTCTCTCTCTCTCTCTCTCTCTCTCTCCGCCCATCCATCCCTCTCTCATTTCTCTGTTTTTCTCTTCGTCTCTGTATCTCTCTGTGTCTCTGTCTCTCTGGCTCTGTCTCTGTCTCTGTCTCTCTGTCTCTCTCTCTGTCTCTGTCTCTCTCTTTCTCTCTCCGCCCATCCATCCCTCTCTCATCTCTCTGTTTTTCTCTTCGTCTCTGTCTCTCTCTGTGTCTCTGTCTCTCTCTGGCTCTGTCTCTGTCTCTGTCTCTCTGTCTCTCTGTCTCTCTCTCTGTCTCTGTCTCTGTCTCTGTCTCTCTCTCTCTCTCTCCGTCCATCCATCCCTCTCTCATCTCTCTGTTTTTCTCTTCGTCTCTGTCTCTCTCTGTGTCTCTGTCTCTCTCTGTCTCTGTCTCTGTCTCTCTCTCTGTCTCTGTCTCTCTCTTTCTCTCTCCGCCCATCCATCCCTCTCTCATCTCTCTGTTTTTCTCTTCGTCTCTGTCTCTCTCTGTGTCTCATGCTCTGTCTCTGTCTCTCCCCCCACCTATCTCTCTCTCTCTCTCTCTCTCTCTCTCTCTCTCTCTCTCTTTCTGTGTATGTGTGTGTCTGTCTGTCTGTCTGTCTGTCTGTGTCTGTCGATCAGTTTGTTTCTGTCTGTCTCTGTCGCTCTCTCTCTCTTTCCGTATATATATCTCTCTGTGTCCCTCCCTTCTTCCCCCTCCTTCCTTCCTCTCTCTCTCTCTCTCTCTCTCTCCAATCTCTCTCTCCCTCCCTCCCTCTGTCCCCCCCCTCTCTCTCTCTCTGTCTCTCTTTATCTCTTTATTCCTTTATCATGCCCTCTTTTCTTTCGGTATTCTTTATAATTCGTTTTATTTTGCAGTTATATGTTGGGTTGTTTTGTTCTGTTTTTTTCCAGCAGTTGGTAGGATCAAAAGACCACTGCTCTATAAATACATGGATAGCTCACTGGCCCCCAGGAAAGCTGAAGCCAACTGGACGCCATATTGTTTCTCGTATCCAGCCGTCAGTCCGTTGACAAGTCGCCAGCTAACTGGTGGTAGTCTCAAAACTGTAACCGTGTATCTTCGATGAAATCGTGTTATGCTTGCCCATACGACATGCCAAATGTTGTGTCTTGATTTGAAATCTGCCAATGGTTTATCTACCAAAGTTATTACAGAAAATACAGTGCAGTGACACGTGGTGCAAACTTGCAGTGGAGACACGCACAGGAATGTCAGCTTAACAAACGCCGCGAGCAAGTGAAAGCTTGCCGTGAAGCCGTGCTTAGCGCTCGGCTACACATATGAAGTCACCGCTTCGCGCTATACTGACACGAGAAGCAAAAAATGGCTGATTGAACACTTCCGCTGGCCTCAGTTAGCAAAGGGGCTCAAAGAAGGCGTGCGCTATCCACCTATTTGTTAGATCAGTGTCTAAAGACCTAGCCAATGCATTGTTTCTGTTAGTAGGTCGTTTAGACAGACAGACAGATAGATAGATAGATAAACAGTTGATGAGTTAATCCTTATTTACAACCTTTCTCTCAGAGACTCCTTACCTCATTGTCAGTCGGACAGTCCAAATCAGGGTTAATGGTAGAATTGATTTTATAGTCCTTGCAGAAGCACATGATATTAGCAGAATTTTTTTTTTTCTTCTTTTTTTTTTTCTTTTTTTTCTTTTCTTTTTTTTGTATGCAAATTATTCTCTCTTTTTTTTCTTTTCCTATCTAAAGACAGACATAGAAAGGGGCAGACAGACAGAGAGAGAGACAAGACAAAGTTCTTTATTTCCGAGGATGATAAGAAAGAGAGAGGAGGTGTGTGGGGTGGAGTGGAGTGGGGTGGGGTGGGTGGTGGTGGTAGCAGGTATACTATATACAGGCGGGTACACACACACACACACACACACACGCGCGCGCGCGCGCCACACGAAAAGGGCTAGTCTTTCCTGTTTATCTGTTTTTTCCCTTTTTCTTAGACAAAGTAACCAGATGGGTGATTACCGGAGGACGTGAAACAACATTTCAACACACACACACACACACACACACACACACACACACACACACACACAGACACACACATACACACACACACAGAGGCGACCATCCCCCATGCGCGCGCACACAC
>NC_134910.1:7297440-7299940 GCF_041734735.1 Babylonia areolata | reverse complement strand
CAGGTGGTTGGTTAACTGGCTCGCTCATCAATTTTAGCAATGGTGTACTCAAACGTCGGGAAAGTCAAGTAAAAGAGAATCGAAAGTAAAGAATTATAGAAAAAATGTATGAGAGAGACAGACAGATAGATAGATAGACAGACAGACAGGCACTAACAGACAGACGTTCACAATAGACTGACTAATCTGACCATGTAAGAAATGAGTTGCCAATTATAGAAAAACGAAAGTATCGGGCAACAAAGTGATTTTCAACATTTATAAGTGGTGGTGGTGGTGGTGGTGTGTCTATCGAGATCGATGATGACCATCGTTGTCATCCAGATGGGGGATGGGGAATGGGGGGAGGGTGGTGGTGGGGGGTGGGGGGAAGGATGCTCATGAATCTATCTGTGAGTGCGCAGATGGCTGAATAGTCCAATCTGCGCACGAAATGTTCGCTGACAGTTGGGGCAGACAAAGACAGGCATATCATTGTCAGGGAGCTTGTTTGCCCGTGACTTTCTGGCCTGCCTCTTCTGAACAGCTGCAGCAGTCCTGTTGGCCTCGCACATTTATAAGTACCCCCCTGGGGGATGCCCGGAGGTCTTTCAGTATAAACCGCATCCCCCGCCTTCTGGAAATTCTGTGCTAGAAATTTCCTCTTTTCTGTCACTCTCTTTGTTTCTGCCCTTTTTTTTTCGACTTAATCATCTTTTGGCTGCTGGAAATGAGCACACAATTCGAAATTTTGCTAACTGCTTATACAAAGCATTCAAAATAAGAGAAATTGCTGTATCTTGAATACATATATGTATGTTTATGTGCGCATGTGCATGCATTTGTGTACCTATGGTTGTGATTATTTCAGTGTATTTGGGTTCCTGTATACAGGTACGCGAGTTTAGGTGTATACTTATATGTATGTGGGTATAGATATATGTATGTATGTATGTATGTATGTATGTATAGTGTGTGTGTGTGTGTGTGTGTGTGTGTGTGTGTGTGTGTGTGTGTGTGTGTGTGTGTGTGTGTGTGTGCACGTATCTCGGTTGTTGTTTTCTTTGTCTTTTTGTTGCTGTTGTTTTTGTTGAAATTTCCTCAAAACTCGAGTGTGTGTGCATATGGGAAATAACATTTGCATATATTTATATTTTGCGATTTCTTTTTGTCGCAAAATATGGTGTATTTATTATAGTTCACAACCCCTTTACATGGGGTTTTGGCCTTACTGATTAAAATTCTGATTCTGATTCTGCCTTTTTTTTTTTCTTTCTTCACTGTTGTCTCTCCTTTTCCTGCCTTCCCAGTCCATTCCCCTTTCTGTTTTTCAAGCAAGCCTTGACACTTTTTTTTTCTCTCTCTCTCTCTCTTTCGTAGCGTATCTGTGCTGTTTTGCTCCGGCGATTAGGTAGTGAGATGTAAGCACTGGAGTGGGTACTAGCTGCCCATTCTACAGTGTTATTTACCTATATGGCCTTTCTTTATGCATTTTTTCCCCCTGTTTTACGTGTTTTTGTTGTTGTTGGTTTTTTTTTTTTTGGGGGGGGGGGGTTGTTTTGTTTTTTGTTTTTTTTTTTTGGGTTTGTTTTGTTTTTGTTTTGTTTTTTTGTAATCTGGGGATGATAAATTAAGCGGAATTGCTGGCGTCCTCAGCATGGCCTAGATCTATTTGCCCTAATGAGCTAAAATGGTTGGGATACTGTGTCATGAACTGTGTTTTGTGGGTTTGTCCTGTAGAGTGTTGTTGGATGTTGTTTCATCTTTTTTTTTTTTTTTGTAGGTGTGCAGACGTTTTGTGTTGAGATGTGTTATAGTATTTTGTATTGGGAGTTGACAGTCTCATCATTATGACCCTGTCTGCGGTTGGCGAATCTTTAATGCAACAAGAATGTTGGGTAGGGTTCATAAGTTAGAAGATGATAGAACGTCGGGGCAGGAAACAAAGAAAGATATGAAAACAGGAGACAGGAAGACAGATAGAGATAAGGAAGACAGGCACTACGGACAGGCGGACATGGGAAATGACAGCGGGACCATGTAAGAATGAGGAATAGAAACACAGGAAGATCGGGCAAAGGAACATTAAAGTACCCCGGGGGACCCAGGCCAGGAAAACCGCCCGGCCCGGAAAGGCAGGAAGACACTTTGCTGACTGGACGTAATCATCGCGGCTGGAATGACAGGCACATTGAATTGCAACGTATACAAGGCACAAAAAAAAACATTGCGACAAATATGAAGATAGGCAGTGCATGCAGGAAGGGGACAGGCAGACAGGCGGAGTTTAGGGATACATTGTAAGGCAGGAATATGATGTAGTATAGGTGTGTGGGGGTGTGTGTGTGTGTGAGTGTGAGTGGCAACGACGGTGGTCTTGTCTGGCAGGGTGGATTCCAAAAACCCAGGAGAGTGAAAGGAAATGACAGGCATTTTTAAGGATTTTGGAAAAGGTGAATCATGCAATTTAAAGGGGCTTGGCCAGATTAGAAGATTAGGAAGTTTTTTTCCCAGGCCAGAT